>NC_089847.1:113846479-114136479 GCF_035609145.1 Eleutherodactylus coqui
CAGTTCCCTTCCTTTTGGAGGAGAGCTAATTTACATATTTTTTTTCCCATGGAGCATTGCCTGAAGAAACTCTCTATGTACCGCTAGAGCTCTTCAATGAGAATGGGTAGCCTCCATAACTGTGTCAAAGGCATCTCATCCAGCCAACCAGTATTCTGCTCTGTACTGATGAGAGGCAAGAAACCAGAAACAGCTGACTATAGATGGGAGTATCTAGTTTGACTAGTATGAGGAGTACCCTTCCTTTTGAAGAAGAGCATAAAAATACTCTCTCATTATCTGCCAACGAATGAATTCTGTATGAGTATAAATCAGGGGGAAAACTATAATGTGTGTAGAGGATGCAGTCGCCCTTGGGATCTGAAGTCTTAGGGGTGCATAAGGTCTCTCATCCCCATATAAGAAGATCTAGTACTATGACTGAAGCATTATAGTTGTGGGGCCCTGTTACAGATTTTGCATTGGGGTCCGGCAGCTTATTAACCCCTTAGTACTAAAGCTTGTTTGCAGCTTATTGACCAACTAATTTTTCAGGATTTGTTCTAGAGCCATGCCTTTTTGATTTTTCTGTCGACATAGCCACATGAGGGCTTCTTTATGCAGGACAAGTTGTGTATTTTAATTGCATCATTTTTTGGTTACCTACAATGTATTGTACAACTTTTATTATTTTTTTTATTAGGAGAATTTGGGGAAAAAAAGAGAGTCCGTCATTTGTTTTTTGGATTTCATTTTTACAGCGCTCCGTATGCAGAATACATAAAGATGTTACAGTACTGGAGGGGGTTCAAAGTAGGGCAACTAAACTGATACATGGAATGAAGGGACTGGAATACCCAGAGAGGCTATCCAAATTGGGATTATTTACCCTGGAAAACAGACGGCTAGGGGCAATCAAATAACTACGTATAAATGCATGAGGGGACAATACAAGGATCACTCCCATGATCTGTTTACACCCAGGACCGCGACGGTAACAAGAGGGCAATCGCTACGTCTAGAAGAAAGCAGGTTTCATCACCAACATAGAAAGGGATTCTTTACTGTAAGAGCAGTTAGACTGTGGAACTCTCTGCCTGAGGACGTGGTGATGGTAAAATCCATAGAGGAGTTTAAAAGATGTCTTTCTGGAGCGGAAGGATATTATAGGTTATAAATCTTAGGTTATTTGTTAATCCGGGTATACAGGCAGGTAGGAACTATTAGGGGTTGATCCAGGGAACAGTCTGATTGCCATTAGGGAGTCGGGAAGGAATTTTCCCCCAAAAGGGCTAATTGGCTTCTGCTCTTGGGATTTTTTGCCTTCCTCTGGATCAACAACACAGGAGGATAAACAGGCTGGACTAGATGGACATTGTCTTCATTCAGCCTTACATACTATGTAACTATGTTATAACATGATAACATTACTCTCTAGGTCAGCACGATTCTGGTGTTACCAAGTCTATACCTTTTTTTTATGTTTTTCTATTTTTGTACACTGAAAACACTTGAAAAATAGCTTTTGTGTCGCTGCATTCCATGGGCCATAACATTTTTATTTTTCCATTGACAAAACTCTGTGGGATGAACTGTAGTCTCCATTTATCCCATTTTTGAGAACATATAACATTTTGATTAGAGATGAGCGAACGTACTCGTCCGAGCTTGATGCTCGGGCGAATATTAGGGTGTTCGGGATGCTCGTTACTCGTGACGAGCACCACGCGATGTTCGGGTTACTTTCACTTTCATCTCTGAGACGTTAGCGCGCTTTTCTGGCCAATTGAAAGACAGGGAAGGCATTACAACTTCCCCCTGTGACGTTCCAGCCCTATACCACCCCCCTGCTGTGAGTGGCTGGCAAGATCAGGTGTCACCCGAGTATAAAAATCGGCCCCTCCCGCGGCTCGCCTCAGATGCGTTGTAAGTTAGCTGAGGGAAAGTGCTATTGTGTTGGAGCTGCTGTAGGGAGAGCGTTAGGAGTTAGTGTAGGCTTCAAGAACCCCAACGGTCCTTCTTAGGGCCACATCTATCCGTGTGCAGTACTGTGGAGGCTGCTGTTAGCAGTGTTGCACTTTTTTTTTTTTTTTTTCAAAATCGGCTGTGCAGAGCATTGCGCCCTGCAGTAATACTACAGGGACAGAAGTGGTGGTTAGGCAGGGAGAGTGTTAGGAGTGAGTGTAGGCTTCAAGAACCCCAACGGTCCTTCTTAGGGCCACATTTAACCGTGTGCAGTACTGTGCAGGCTGCTGTTAGCAGTGTTGCACTTTTTTTTTTTTTTTCAAAATCGGCTGTGCAGAGCATTGCGCCCTGCAGTAATACTACAGGGACAGAATTGTGTAGGCAGGGCCAGAAGACATATATTATTGATTGAATATAGCCAGTGGGCCTTCCCTTTAAAAAAAAAAAGGGAAAAATTCTATTTGGCCTGCCTCTGACAGTCCTCAGCGTTCTGGGTACGTGTGTGGTGGATGGAGAACGTAAAAAAATCATACGCAGCCAGCTAAGTTTAACAGCAGGCTTGCACCAATTTATTTCCTGCCTGGGAAATCACCGCTCTGCTGCAATTAATATAACACTGCAGTTCTGTGACACACAGCAGGGCCACAGAACACATTTGTTATTGATTGAATATAGTCAGTGGGCCTTTCCTTTTAAAAAAAAGGGAAAAATTCTATTTGGCCTGCAGGCTTGTGCCAATTTATTTCCTGGCTGGGAAATCACTGGTAATACAGCATGCTGAGGGGTAGGGGTAGGCCTAGAGGACGTGGACGCGGCCGAGGACGTGTAGGCCCAAGTGAGGGTGTGGGCACAGGCCGAGCTCCTGATCCAGGTGTATCGCAGCCGACTGCTGCGCGATTAGGAGAGAGGCACGTTTCTGGCGTCCCCACATTCATGGCACAATTAATGGGTCCACGCGGGAGACCTTTATTAGAAAATGAGCAGTGTGAGCAGGTCCTTTCGTGGATGGCAGAAAGTGCTTCGAGCAATCTATCATCCACCCACAGTTCGGCGCCGTCCAGTGCTGCAAATCAGAACCCTTTGGCGGCTGCTCCTCCTTCCTCCCAGCCTCCTCACTCCACTACAATGACACATGCTCAGGAGAGGGAAGACTCCCAGGAACTGTTCTCGGGCCCCTGCTCAGATTGGGCAGCAGTGGTTCCTCTCCCACCAGAGGAGTTTATCGTCACTGATGCCCAGCCATTGGAAAGTTCCCGGGGTCCGGGGGATGAGGCTGGGGACTTCCGGCAACTGTCTCAAGACCTTTCAGTGGGTGAGGAGGACGATGACGATGAGACACAGTTGTCTATCAGTGAGGTAGTAGTAAGGGCAGTAAGTCCGAGGGAGGAGCGCACAGAGGATTCGGAGGAAGAGCAGCAGGACGATGAGGTGACTGACCCCACCTGGTGTGCAACGCCTACTCAGGACAGGTCTTCAGAGGGGGAGGCAAGGGCAGCAGCAGGGCAGGTTGCAAGAGGCAGTGCGGTGTCCAGGGGTAGAGGCAGGGCCAGACCGAATAATCCACCAACTGTTTCCCAAAGCGCACCCTTGCGCCATGCCACCCTGCAGAGGCCGAGGTGCTCTAAGGTCTGGCAGTTTTTCACAGAGACGCCTGACGACCGAAGAACAGTGGTGTGCAACCTTTGTCGCGCCAAGATCAGCCGGGGAGCCACCACCAACAGCCTCACCACCACCAGCATGCGCAGACATATGATGGCCAAGCCCCCCACAAGGTGGGACGAAGGCCGTTCACCGCCTCCGGTTTGCACCGCTGCCTCTCCCCCTGTGCCCCAACCTGCCACTGAGATCCAACCCCCCTCTCAGGACACTGGCACTACCGTCTCCTGGCCTGCACCCACACCCTCACCTCCGCTGTCCTCGGCCCCATCCACCAATGTCTCGCACCGCACCGTCCAGCCGTCGCTAGCGCAAGTGTTTGAGCGCAAGCGCAAGTACGGCGCCACGCACCCGCACGCTCAAGCGTTAACCGTCCACATAGCCAAATTTATCAGCCTTGAGATGCTGCCGTATAGGGTTGTGGAAACGGAGTCCTTCAAAAGTATGATGGCGGCGGCGGCCCCGCGCTACTCAGTTCCCAGTCGCCACTACTTTTCCCGATGTGCCATCCCAGCCCTGCATGACCACGTCTCCCGCAACATTGTACGCGCCCTCACCAATGCGGTTAGAGGCAAGGTCCACTTAACAACGGACACGTGGACAAGCACAGGCGGGCAGGGCCACTACATCTCCCTGACGGCACATTGGGTGAATTTAGTGGAGGCTGGGACAGAGTCAGAGCCTGGGACCGCTCACGTCCTACCCACCCCCAGAATTGCGGGCCCCAGCTCGGTGGTGGTATGTTCGGCGGTGTATGCTTCCTCCACTAAAGCACCCTCCTCCTCCTCTTCCTCCTCAACCTCTGTCTCGCAATCAAGATGTGTCAGCAGCAGCAGCAGGACGTCGCCAGCAGTCGGTGTCGCGCGGCGTGGTAGCACAGTGGTGGGCAAGCATCAGCAGGCCGTGCTGAAACTACTCAGCTTAGGAGAGAAGAGGCACACGGCCCACGAACTGCTGCGGGGTCTGACAGAGCAGAACGACTGTTGGCTTGCGCCGCTGAGCCTCCAACCGGGCATGGTCGTGTGTGACAACGGCCGTAACCTGGTGGCGGCTCTGCAGCTCGGCAGCCTCACGCACGTGCCATGCCTGGCCCACGTCTTTAATTTGGTGGTTCAGCGCTTTCTGAAAAGCTACCCACGCTTGTCAGACCTGCTCGGAAAGGTGCGCCGGCTCAGTGCACATTTCCGCAAGTCCCACACGGACGCTGCCACCCTGCGGACACTGCAACATCGGTTTAATCTGCCAGTGCACCGACTGCTGTGCGACGTGCCCACACGGTGGAACTCTACGCTCCACATGTTAGCCAGGCTCTATGAGCAGCGTAGAGCTATAGTGGAATACCAACTCCAACATGGGCGGCGCAGTGGGAGTCAGCCTCCTCAATTATTTTCAGAAGAGTGGGCCTGGTTGGCAGACATCTGCCAGGTCCTTGGAAAGTTTGAGGAGTCTACCCAGGTGGTGAGCGGCGATGCTGCAATCATTAGCGTCACCATTCCTCTGCTATGCCTCTTGAGAAGTTCCCTGCAAAGCATAAAGGCAAATGCTTTGCGCTCGGAAACGGAGGCGGGGGAAGACAGTATGTCGCTGGATAGTCAGAGCACCCTCCTGTCTATATCTCAGCGCGTTGAGGAGGAGGAGGAGGAGCATGAGGAGGATGAGGAGGGGGAAGAGACAGCTTGGCCCACTGCTGACGGTACCCATGCTGCTTGCCTGTCATCCTTTCAGCGTGTATGGCCTGAGGAGGAGGAGGCGGAGGAGGAGGAGGATCCTGAAAGTGATCTTCCTAGTGAAGACAGCCATGTGTTGCGTACAGGTACCCTGGCACACATGGCTGACTTCATGTTAGGATGCCTTTCTCGTGACCCTCGTGTTGCACGCAGTCTGGCCACTACGGATTACTGGGTGTACACACTGCTCGACCCACGGTATAAGGAGAACCTTTCCACTCTCATTCCCGAAGAGGAAAGAGGTTCGAGAGTGTTGCTATACCACAGGACCCTGGCGGACAAGCTGATGGTAAAATTCCCCTCCGACAGCGCTAGTGGCAGAAGGCGCAGTTCCGAGGGCCAGGTAGCAGGGGAGGTGCGGAGATCGAGCAGCATGTTCAGCACAGGCAGTGCAACACTTTTTAAGGCCCTGGACAGCTTTCTGGCTCCCCACCAAGACTGTGTCACCGCTCCCCAGTCAAGGCTGAGTTGGCGGGAGCACTGTAAAAGGATGGTGAGGGAGTACGTAGCCGATCGCACGACCGTCCTCGGTGACGCCTCTGCCCCCTACAACTACTGGGTGTCGAAGCTGGACACGTGGCCTGAACTCGCGCTGTATGCCCTGGAGGTTCTTGCTTGTCCTGCGGCTAGCGTCTTGTCAGAGAGGGTGTTTAGTGCGGCTGGGGGAATCAATACAGATAAGCATACACGCCTGTCAACCGACAGTGCCGACAGGCTTACACTCATCAAGATGAACAAAGCCTGGATTTCCCCAGACTTCTCTTCTCCACCAGCGGACAGCAGCGATACCTAAGCAATACGTAGGCTGCACCCGCGGATGGAAGCATCGTTCTGTATCACCATCCAAAACGGTGACATTTCTGCTTCATCAATCTGTGTATAATATTCCTCCTCCTCCTCCTCCTGCTCCTCCTCCTGAAACCTCGCGTAATCACGCCGAACGGGCAATTTTTCTTTGGGCCACAAGGCTCACTCATATAATTTTTCCAAACAATTTTTATACGTTTCAATGCTCTTACAAGCGATGAAACTTTAACTTGAACCAATTTTTCGTTAAACTGGGCTGCCTCCAGGCCTAGTTACCACTTAAGCCACATTAACCAAAGCGATTAATGGGTTTCACCTGCCATCTTGGTTGGGCATGGCCAATTTTTTCTGAGGTACATTAGTACTGTTGCTACACCAATTTTTTTGGGCCCTCACCTACAGTGTAATCATTGTAATTTCTATGTTCTTCACCTGCACTCATGGTACAGAAAGGTGTGTGGGGTTGGCCTACACTTTAGCTACATAAATGTAACTTGGGCCTTGGCTATACTGCAGCTACTGAAATGGAACTAAGACTGCGCTCCCACTATACTGCTGCTTCGGAATTGTTCCTGGGGCCTGTGTAGGCTGCTACTATTACTTAAATGGAACTTAGACTATGCTCCTCCTATACTGCTGCTTCGGAATTGTTACTGGGGCCTGTCTTGAGTGCTACTATTACTGAAATGGAACGAAGACTGCGCTCCCACTATACTGCTGCTTCGGAATTGTTACTGGGGCCTGTCTTGAGTGCTACTATTACTGAAATGGAACTAAGACTGCGCTCCCCCTATACTGCTGCTAGTGATATGTTAGTCGGGCCTGTCCCTAATACTACCGCTGAAATGTTAATAATTCTGGGCTCTGCCTATACCGCAGCTAATGGTATGTCACTGGGGTGTGGAAACAGAGGCTTCACAAAGACATGATGGCAACGAGGCCATTTCCCACCAACGCTGTTACTGTTAAGGTGCATATAACCACGGACACGTGGAGAGGACACGTAGTGCCTCCAAAACATCCCCCTCCTCCTCCAACAATGAAAACATTCTTGGCAAATACCTTTGCATTGGTCCGTCTGGTGGCAGTCCAAGAATTTCACCTTTAACGACACAACAAGAGAGCACCACCACCAGCCCCCCGCCACGGACCACTTAATCATGGCCACATTCCGAAAACCAACTACATAAAACCGCGCTACTAGGTCTGCAGTCACCACCACATTACCACCAACAAGGTTACTGTTAAGGTACATATTACCAGTCTGACTGGGGCATGCAGTGTGGGCCGAAGCCCACCTGTATTGTATCTGACGTTAGCTCTGCTGAGTAGGGCACTGCAATGGGATATATTTATGTACCACCGGTGGGTTCCAGGGAGCCACCCATGCTGTAGGTGCACACGGAGTTTAACCTACATCTGTACACTGCTAAAGAACCCCAGTCTGACTGGGGCATGCAGTGTGGGCCGAAGCCCACCTGCATTAAGCACGACATTACCTCAGCTGTGTTGGGCAATGCAATGGGATACATTTATGTACCGCCGGTGGCTTCCTGGCACCCACCCATGCTGTAGGTGCACACGGAGTTTAACCTACATCTGTCCACTTCTAAAGAACCCCAGTCTGACTGGGGCATGCAGTGTGGGCCGAAGCCCACCTGCATTAAGCACGACATTACCTCAGCTGTGTTGGGCAATGCAATGGGATATATTTATGTACCGCCGGTGGCTTCCTGGCACCCACCCATGCTGTAGGTGCACACGGAGTTTAACCTACATCTGTCCACTTCTAAAGAACCCCAGTCTGACTGGGGCATGCAGTGTGGGCCGAAGCCCACCTGTATTGTATCTGACGTTAGCTCTGCTGAGTAGGGCACTGCAATGGGATATATTTATGTACCACCGGTGGGTTCCAGGGAGCCACCCATGCTGTAGGTGCACACAGAGTTTAACCTACATCTGTCCACTTCTAAAGAGCCCCAGTCAGACTGGGGCATGCAGTGTGGGCCGAAGCCCACCTGCATTAACCACGACATTACCTCAGCTGTGATGCGCAATGCAATGGGATACATTTATGTACAGCGGGTGGGTTCCAGGGAGCCACCCATGCTGTAGGTGCACACGGAGTTTAACCTACATCTGTCCACTTCTAAAGAGCCCCAGTCAGACTGGGGCATGCAGTGTGGGCCGAAGCCCACCTGCATTAACCACGACATTACCTCAGCTGTGATGCGCAATGCAATGGGATACATTTATGTACAGCGGGTGGGTTCCAGGGAGCCACCCATGCTGTGGGTGCACACGGAATTCCCATTGCGGAGTTGTACCTGCCTGTGACTATTTATAAAAAACCGCGGTCTGACTGGGGCGTGCAGACACCTTGACAGAATGAATAGTGTGTGGCACATAGGTTCCCCATTGCTATGCCCACGTGTGCAGCTCCAGATGGAGGTGGCACAGGATTGGATTTCTCATTGCTTCTGTACAGCATTGTGGACTATCGGCCCGCCCCTTTTATGGGGGGGTCGCTGCCTAGCCATGCCAACCCTCTGCAGTGTGTGCCTGCTTTGCCTCTGGCAGACGCACTTATAAATAGACATGAGGGTGGCGTGGCATGAGGGCAGCTGAAGGCTGGGCAGGGACAGTTTCGTGTGCGCTGTGGACACTGGGTCGTGCGGGGGGGGGGGGGGCAGCATGTTACCCAGGAGAAGTGGCAGCGGAGTGTCATGCAGGCAGTGATTGTGCTTTGTTGGAGGTAGTGTGGTGCTTAGCTAAGGTATGCATTGCTAATGAGGGCTTTTCAGAAGTAAAAATTGTTGGGAGGGGGGGGGCACTCTTGCCGCTATTGTGGCTTAATAGTGGGACCTGTGAACTTGAGATGCAGCCCAACATGTAGCCCCTCGCCTGCCCTATCCGTTGCTGTGTCGTTCCCATCACTTTCTTGAATTGCCCAGATTTTCACACATGAAAACCTTAGCGAGCATCGGCGAAATACAAAAATGCTCCGGTCGCCCATTGACTTCAATGGGGTTCGTTACTCGAAACGAACCCTCGAGCATCGCGATAAATTTGTCCCGAGTAACGAGCACCCGAGCATTTTGGTGCTCGCTCATCTCTAATTATAAAGTAAGGCAGAGACTCATAGAACACCGTAGCTGACAGACTTGGAGGCCATCTTTAAACCTCTGAGTGCTACAGCAACATATCGGTACACTGAGGTCCCACTGCGGGGGTCCCATGGATGATAGAGGGAGCTTGAACCCTCTGTCAGACCTTTACATGCCGCGGTCGATAAGAGGTTTCTCTGGAACAAGTGCAAGGCTGTTATCCAACAGCCGATCATGGGGGACCCGTGCCAAACTTCTGATGCAGTGCCATAAAGGATGCATGCAACAGAGTAAGGCTGCTTAACGCCCGCCGCAAAAACGCATATGGGCGGTTGTTAAGGGGTGTAGAAGTTATGATTGACACACTCAGTCAGTGCTTGTTACCACGGGCAGGTTATTTGGCCATGTAAAACCACCCTAAGCTAATAGGATCCAGCCACAACAGAATTTAGCAAGACAACCCCAATAATAGATCTTATTGTTTAGGGTAATGAATGACGGAACATGTCCAAGGACCTTTTACAAGGACCAATGATTGGACATTGACGTTCTTTGCCCGATCATCAGCTTGCATAAAAGTGGCCGCAAACAGCCCATAAGTGGGAAAATGTTCACTTCTCGGCTGATTGGATCTTTTGTCTCAATTTAGGCAGGACAGTTCTGCTTTGGGACCCTGCGTCCCGCTTTCTGCTGGGACCCGCAGCTCCTCAGCCGGTGATCACTCGGCAGCCCTAAAGAGCTGGATGCACACACTTATGGCAATGTGTGCATTCAGGATCTTTGTCCCCTCCTCCCCTCACTTCTCCTCTTTGGTTCCACAAGAGAGGGGAGGAAGCGCTGCTGTGGTCACACACACTGACGCAGGCAGGAGTGCTGTGAAGACCAGGAAGAGGTAAGTATATGGGTCTTAGGGGAGTGTTAGTACTATGGGGCTTCTGTGGTGGAGTCACTATTACTGCTGGAGCTACTGTGGGGGTCACTATTATTGCTGGCTGGGGGTACTGTGGGGGTCACTATTATTGCTGGGGTTGGTATAGGGTTGCAATAATACTATTGGGGCTACTGTGGGGGTTACTATTATTGCTGGGGCTGGTATAGGTGCGCTAATTCTACTGGAGCTACTGTGGGGATCACTATTATTGCTGGGGATGGTATAGGGGAGCGCTTATACTACTGGGGTACTGTGGGGGTTACTATCACTGCTGGGGCTACTGTGGGGGTTACTATTATTGCTGGGGCTGGTATAGGGGAGCACTAATACTATTGGAGTACTGTGAGGGTCACTATTATTGCTGGGGCTGGTATAGAGGACACTATTACTAGTGAGGCCACTCTGCACGTGGCAGCGTACCTCAAGCTGACTTATGGGATTTTTTCACATGACAGAAATGCTGCGGAAAGTCTGCAGCGGAAATATCTGCAGCAAAGTCCGCATCTACAGAAACAGTCAAAATCTGTACCGTTGGTGCAGAATTCGACTGGAAACCAGCTGTATATATGCAGCGGCGTTCCCTCTCACCTCCTCCATAGGTTTCTTGCTGTCAGCGCTCCCCAGCCTCCATTTCCCTGCAGCCTGGTCAGGGGCGGCACTGCTGGTCAGGTAATGCTGGTCAGGTACAGCGCTGCTGGTCAGGTGAAGCCACTACAAGCCACTGAGAACCACGAGCCGGGGAGCACCGACAGCGGGAAGCCTACAGAGGAGGTGAGGGGAGCGCCGCATAGTATGAAATCAGCTGCGGATACGTACTTTGACAGTTTTTTTGATGCAGAAATGTTGCTAAATTTGCTCCCTGCCTTTTTTTAAACTGCCCTGTCCTTTTTATAACGACGGAGCTAAAATCATACGTTGTAATAAGCCCCGCCCCTGGCCACACCCCTTTGTCTCACTTTGACCCTGGGAAAAATCTGGTCACCTTATTTTATCAGCTCTCTCATCGGCAGCATGCCGTCCTACGAATATTCTGCCAATTTTTCTTTTTGACAGCTTTCATAAGTGTGTAGTACCGGGCTAGTTTTCTGCGGCCCACCATGTAGTAACGACCGTTCCTCCCCATCTGCCAATTTTTCTACCTTTTAATAAGTGCTGATCGACCTACTACGGTACGTAGTTGGTTAGCGATCGATCCTACGGACGGATATTCTGTGTAAAACTACCCTAATGGGTTAACGTTACAGCAAACAAGACGCCACCATATAAATCAAGTCCTGCTTTTGTTTCTCACTAAGAATAGGATGTCAATAAAGCGCACTTAAATACCGTCTTTGTGAAGACCTACAGGAATCCGATAGAGATCAATGAAACATTTAATAGCAACAAGTAAATCATTTCACTTAGCAGACGGTAAAGTCTCCATTTACTAAGACATCTCGTAAAAATATTTTTTTGGGATCGTCAACGGTTAGAAGAGAAAAGTAATTGTATCATGGCTTCTTCTCATATGAGCATGTCATAGATTAAGGTTGTCAAGCCAACAGCGAACAACCAAATTGGGTAAATGAAGTATACCATAGTTACCATGTGAAGTAACTTTGTGCTTGTGAGCTAAAGAATCCTCATGCCGTATGATAATAGATATAAATATTAAATATATAATAACTAAATATATGAATAAATAGCAAGAAAATGTTTGTTTCCTCGGGTGATTCTATTCATGAAGCAGATGCTTGGTATGGAACACAAAGCAAGCCTGCAGTTAGATGACTTCCCCTCCTCCAATTATGTTCTATAGGTTCTTCCACCACCATCATAACCCTCTATGGATTCAATGCTCATACCAATCATATAAAAATAGGAATTATGTAGTTTTTACTTTTAATTCATCGTTAATGGCCAACAGGAAATATAAGTGTTGTTCTCTTCTATGAAGTTCAAAAGTAGTCCTGCACTTTCAGATGACTTTTCACAATAAGCTGCCAGGTGGGTGTCCATGAAGAATAACACTATATCTGGCCATTATATGATTTCTGTACTGCATTTTTTACTCTGCAGACTACATCTCAGTTTTCTCCGGTCATTCTCCCTCCTCTCCGGTCATTCTGTTGACTTCTGTAGGCAGCATGAGTCATCCTTCACTTCATGACTGATTCCTCGGATGACGTCACAGATTGACATTTTCTCGGCAAAGTGTTTTTGCTGTGTGGTTTGCCATTGTCTTCCCCAGTCATCTAAAGGCTCATAGGCCTGGGTGCAGAAGTTTATCTTGGGACTCCCCAACTTCTCTTAACCCCTTAACGCAGAGGCACAACTTGAAGCTCCTTAGCTCCAATGCAAAACCTGTAACAGGGCCCCCAACCATAATGCTTTATTCATAGTACTGGGCTCCCTATATGGAGAAGAGAGGCCTTATGGGCCCCTAAGGATCCTGGGCCCGGGTGTAACCGCATCCCATATAGTTACACCAGTGCTTCAAGGCGTTGTTTTTATTTGGACCTTTGACTTCATGCACCTCTGTATGCATGGCGGCAAGCTCTCTTTGCAGCTCTTGGGCACATGCTCCTCATCTGCTCAGCCAATTTGCGTAAAGACTTTCTTGGAGAAGCCAACAATCTGTCTTTAGCATTTTGCACCATTTCTTGTTCTATTTTCAGCCTGCCTCCACCATGCATGTCGAACAACGTTCCTGTCATTTCTAATTTGTGTACTAATTTCTGAATACATGACTTTGCTGTTGGATTTCTGACTTTAGATGTCTTCATAAATTCAATTTGACAGGACCTAATGGCTCCTGTTCTCCAATAGGTGTGTACGATGTACACATGCTCTTGCACAGTACATAGTGCGACATGGACAGCACAGGCTCCTGTGGACTACACAACTGAAGCAAAACATGTCAGGGAAGCATGGTATGTTGAGCGAGACAGCCACGTTAGCTGCCCAACTTGTTATTCCACCTTCCTTGCCGATGACTACCATCATGTGGACAGCAGCAGTTGGGTCAATGAGTGCTTGGGTCAATGATTAGGGGTTCCTGATTCGCATTGAGTAAGGTGTGTTTTGACCAGATTTCATTCCAATGTGTTCATTACTAGTGATTAGTGAAATAATCAGTTTGTGTTGGGATCTTGCTGATTTCATAAAAAGCATCGTAAATCTGGACGGCCACTTCTAACTCTCATTAAAGTCAATGAAAGTAAAAATCGGTCTCAATATTTTGCCCTCCCGAAGGTCCCCAATACAGCTATAGCCCACCAAATTGCAAGGGGATACAGCCAGACATCTAGGAAACACTGTGCTCATCCCCAAAATCGGTCCAAATAGTGCACAGTGATGTAGGGGCCAATCGTAGTACAGGGGTGTCACTGAAAACAAAAGAAGGCCCACATCGGGGCTCCTAGATAAAAAAAAATTGGAAGGACTATTGCAGGGAGACAACAGGGGTGCTGCTTGTTTTAAAGGTTATGTTATAGATTGTGCAAACAACAAATTCTACTGGTGAACAGAACAGCCAAGCTCGGACCTCCTCCAAGGAACAGCTGTAGAGCTACGGCTGTTTCTTGTGCTTTAGAAAATTTTCATAGTGGGAGAAGGAGGAAATATAGTGGAAGCAGGAGAAGGCAAATAGAAACACAAGAGCTGTAGCACTATACTTCCATATTGACATATTCTTCATTTGTGGGGGGAAGTAGTAGGAGGAAACATAGCAGAAGCAGGAGAAGGAGAGCAGCAGCAGCTCCACCTCCAGCACCACGAGGCCCTTGATCCCCACCCTCAAACAGATCCTCAGAATGATTCATGCTGACTGCTTTGGAGAGTGTAGGAGATTTGGCATGGGGTGAAGTAGAGGAGGGTTACTCATGAGCGACTAGTGTAAATTGACTACTTTGTGCCTGCGATTAAGAGGAAGAGAAGGTGGTGGTACTTTAGACAAGCTGTGTCACTGGATGCATTACATCCAGAACACCCTATGACCTGTTCTGTGTGTTATGGATGTAATGCACAGGCAGAACCACTTCTAAACAATGGCAGCAGGCTGCTGCAGAACGTGGAGCTGCTGCCTCACTGGGAGGTGCTTGAGTTGCCAACTTGGCCTGTCCTCTACCACCTCCAACACCATCACTTCCGACATGTCTTGTACCCCTTGCCTTCTTCATGTTTCTTTTTTATTATCATTATTTTTACTTGGCCCTTTCTTTTTGTTTACTTTCTAGTGTAGTTTATGTAACTTACCAGCTAACTTTGTACTTTGTAGCAGAAAATCACTGCTGGCTGCGTATGGTCTGCAAATTTGTAGGGGCTGGACTGGTGACATTAAACAATGCCTGAGGCCACTGACACGCACTGTGTGTTTTGTTGTTTCTCTGTTTAACAACAAAAATGCTGCCAATCAGGGGTGTACCTAAGGCCTCCTTCCCACGAGCGTGACGGGGTCCGCCGCGTAATATTACGCAGTGAAGCCCGTCACGGCGCCCCCCAGAGCCCCTATACTTACCTGCGGGAGATAGCGTGAAATCGCACCACCGCCGCGTCACCGCCCGTCACCGCCCACCACCGCCGCGTCACCGAGCGTGTCACGTGACGCGGCCGGCCGTGTCACGTGACGCGGCCGGCCGCGTCATTTGGCGTCAGATGACGCGCGGCGGTGGGCGGGAAAGCGTTTTTTCACGCTATCTCCCGCTGGTTACAGCGGGAGATAGCGTGAACGGACAGCTTCCATTGACTGCAATGGAAGCCATCAGTGCGTACAGCCCGTCCTCACCCGCAGAAAATAGAGCATGCTGCGGGTGAGGACGGGAGAAATCGCGGTGCGTAATTCCGCGCTGGAATTACGCATCGTGAGCATTGTGCTATTAGGTTCAATAGAACCTAATAGCTGCGGGCAACGCAGCGGATTTTCGCCGCGAATTACGCGGCGGAAATCCGTTCGTGGGAAGGAGGCCTTAAGGTTTAAGGGCCTAGGTGCAAAAGTTCAGCTCGGGGGTCCCCCTGGGCCTTCATCCCCAGTACTCATACCTAAATTGTGCTGCATACAGCTACGAAGCAAATTTCTACACATGAACCAGCCGCTTGGCATAATCTTTCCAAACGTGACGCATTTCCTGCTCTACATGAAAATTTGTTTGTAGCCCCACAGGCCACTGTGACACACACACCGCTTTTTACCGCTATTAGCATTGCGTCTGCAGCAACCGCACTAACCGCAGTACAGAGCTGTCTGTTCTATTTTTGCAGTTTCATGTTTTTTCATGTTTGTTCAAAAACGCGGCTCGAGATTCTGGTAAAAATGCTACGATTTCAAGCTGCGTTTTCTGAACGCACGTGTAAGAGTGGCCTTAGGGTGGCTCATGTTTTTGTACTTTAGAAGCACAATTAGAAAAACACATAAAAAATCTGCATGCAGTATTTAACCCCTTAGTGACCAGCCCATTGCCTTTTTACGTCCTAGCTTGCTGGGCCTTATTCTCTGAGGACGTAGAAATATGTTTCCTGCAGGGATTAAGGCCCTGCAAGCTGAGGACGTGACAGCTCCATGCTGCCGGCTCCCAGAGGTAGCTGGCAACGTGGAGCTGCCATTCCGGGCTGTGGGTCCTCTCCTCCGGTCACATGATCGCCGGCATTTACGATCATATAAAAGTTAATAAAAAGTTTTAAAAAGTTAAAGATTCAGCTGCCCTGGTGGATCGGATCCATCGGGGCAGCTGAAAGTACTTACCCACCTACTCCGCGATGACCCGTATGACTCGTCATACGTTGGGCGCGCGCACAGAAGCGTGCCTGGCCCGGGAAATTTAAAAAAAATTCTTCTGCTCCCGGCTCCCATGTGAAGCCGAGAGCAGAGGGATGTCACCGGGAGCCGCTGTATGCGGTTCCCGGTCACATGATCGCTGCTATCCAATGGATAACAGCGATCATGTAAAGTAAAAAAAAGTTTTTAAAAAGTTAACAAAAAAGAAAAAAAGTTTAAGTTTCATCTCCCCTCACAGATCATATCCATGAGGGGAGAGGAAATCACGTACCTAAGGCACCGCATTTATCCGTGGACTTCCCCACGGCTTCTGCGCACGCGCCCGTCGCCAAGATGGCGGACGCATGTGCAAAAGGCGCAGATTGCCAGGGTAATTTAAAATCTCCCTGCTCCTGGCTACCAAATGTAGCCGAGAGCCTGGAGATTTCACGGGGCCCGTAAAACGCAGTTCCTGGTCACGTGATCGCCGTTTTCCAATTGAAAACGGCGATCACTTAAAAAGTAAAAGAAGTGAAAATTTCACCTCCAATCACAGATCAGATTTGTGAGGGGAGGTGAAATTACTTACCTAAGGCCTCTGGCGATGTCCCCCGACGGGATCTCTATGCACGGACCTTTCCCCAACTTTGGCGCATGTGCCCATTAACAAAATGACGGACGCAAGCGCAAAAGCTGTTGAGGGCCTGGGAAATTCAAAGTCTCCTTGCTCCTGGCTACTAAATGTAGCCAAGAGCCTGAACAGTGACCGAGGGCCGCAGTGAGAGGTCGCCGGGCACGTGATCGCCGTTATCCAATAGATAATGGCGATTACGTAAAAGTTAAGACACAGTTGAAGTTTGATGCGCCTTTCGTTTTGAGCCCCGTTGTTCATACAGACATAATATTAAGGCCACAATGGGTATGTCTCTGAAAACGGGACAAACGGGGGTATCCATTTTGGGGTGAACGTCTTCATTCTTATGTACGCTATACAAAAAAAAATGTTTTTGAAATGACACAATTGCCAAAAAAATTAAAATGGTAATTTTTTCCATCTGCTTTGCTCAGATTCATTCAAAACTGTGGGGTTAAAATACGCAGTACACCCCTAGATGAATTCGTTAAGGGGTCTAGTTTTCAAAATGGGGTCATTTGTGGGGGTTCTCCATCATTTTGGTGGCTCAAGGGCTCTACAAGTGGGCAATGGGGCCTGAAACGCCTTCAAGCAAAATGTCTGTTCTAAAAGCCACCAGCTGCTCCTTTCGGTTTGGTCCCCGTTGTGAATACAGACATAATTTTAGGGCTACAATGGGTATGTTTCTGAACACAGAATAAACAGGGGGATCCATTTTGTGGTACAAGTCTTCATATATATATGTGCTGTACAAAAAAAAAGCGGGCTTAAAAGTGACATAATTGCCAAAAAAATGAAAATCGTTATTTTTTCCGTCTGCTTTGCTTAGAGTCATTCAAAAACTGTGGGGTATGTTTCTGAACACAGGACAAACGGAGGTATCCATTTTGGGTGCAAATCCTCATTTTCATGTGCATTATAGAAAAAAAATCCCATCTTTTAAATGTCATATTTGCAAAAACATGACATTTTATTTTTTCTCCTCTAAATTGCATTAATTCCTGAAAAAAATCTGTGGGGTAAAAATACTCCTGACCCCCCTCAGTGAATAAATTAAGGGGTGTAGTTTTTAAAATTGGGTCATTTGTGGTGTAGGAAAGGAAAATGTCCCTCAAAATGTTAAAAATCAATGTTAAATTTGCACGTCTCTTAAAAAAAAAAATGAACTTTTTCCAATGTGCGCCCAGAATAAAGTAAACAGTTGGAAATATATATCTTATCAAGAATTTGTACAGTATGTTCGCACATATTTGGGATATCGCAGTTGAAAATGTGTAAAGGTGAAAATTTTTTCACAGCCGGCCAATATACACTGCCCATCTGATGCATTGGTTTACAATGCATCAGTACAGATGGGTGTATTCCCATCTTCCTGCCTGGAATACGTTGGCGGCTTCCATAGACTCCTATGGCAGCCTTTTGTAGCTGCTGGAGAAGGGAGGGAGTTTAGCAGCGTGTCTGCTAAACTCCCACCCCTTTCTCTCCACTCCTTGCCGTCCGTTTGCAATGGGAGGGGGCGGGATGGAGTGAGAGCTAGTTGCTAAGCTCCCGCCCCATCCTGTCCCCTCTCATTGTTCGCAGCCGACAAGGGGCGAAGAAGGAACTGGAGCTTAGCACACTAGCTCCCGCCCCGTCCCGCCCCCTCCCTTTGCCGAGATCCGGTTTAGGGGGCGGAAAAAGGGAGAGGCAGTTTAGCAGAGCTAAACTGTCTCCCCCCGCCTGATGGCAATGCGGGCTCGGTGTATATACGCCCGGGCCGTCTGAATGGGCGCACAAATGGCAGATTTGTGCACCCGTTCACACGATTTTTAGTTGCGCTGTGGCCTATCGTAAAACGCTACACTCGTGTGAATGAGCTGTCAGGTTGCACAAAGTTTGAAAGTTACCTACTAATGGCCCCTCATCTAATACACTTTTCCAGCTAGTCAACCCTCTTGATGTATATATTAGATAACCAATAACGATCTTCTCTATGTTGACTGCTGCAGTCCTTGGGATCTAAGGAAGCCTCTATATTGCTTTGGAGATGTTCTTCACGTAGACATCAGCACCGTATGGAGACCGACACATCAGTTCCATAATGTCACACATATAGTTAATCCATGTGACTTTACAGACCAGCCCGTGCAAGATGTATCCGAGAGGAACCAAGGCTTTTGGTTTTTTAAATCTCGCTCTATGAGGTCTTCAAAGCCTTGACCCTATTCTCTAACCTTCCATCTGGAACGCTCTGTTCTCCCTTCTTTCTAGCGTCTTGTGCGGAGAACCTCGCCGTTGCCCTCAGCCATCAATCGGATTTCAATTGTCAATTTCAAAGTAAAGATTCGAAAGCGAAAGCAAACATCTTACTGCTTGCTGTAGGCGAAACCTCAGCCTTCCCTGCATTAGTTCTTTTATTCATGATGCCCTCTATGTCTCAGCGCTCCTTTGAAGTTCCTCACAGACAAGTCTTGTAAAGAAATTTTTCAAGTTCTACAACTTGGAATAATGAGTAAAACAAATAGTAATTAGAAGAAGAAGGAGAAAGGAAAAGGATGTTAGAAAGATTTGTCCTAGCGCATGTGACACGGTAAGGGGCTTGTCGATATTTACACGGGCGTATCTGCATGTGTAAAATTTACGTGTGCCATACACAGAGAATAGAACCCATTGATTTCAATGGGTTTGTTCCCATTTCCGTATTGTGCATGTGCATTTCGGTCGTGCATAAAAAAAAAAAAAGGAGCATGCTCTATTTTTGCACACATTTGTGCACCAATGATCCCCATAGAAGTCAATGGGGTGGTGCGCAAATGCATGCACTTTATGCAGGAAGATGCTTAAAACGCTATGTAATTCCGCCGCCGAAGCGGTTAGTGGGCTCATGTATATGGGCCAACATCCAACCAATGCCTTGCATTTATTATCTATCATTCACATGCAGTGTGGCTTTAAGACTCCAGGGGGAGCCCAGGGTGGCAGTACCCATGTGGTTCACTGTTGGAAATGCAGGGCAACCTGCCGAATTATCATGGCGCCATTAATAGGTTGCTGATCTGCATGGTGAACTACATATATCAGAATGGTCTGGCACCCTGTATCCACTATGTGTGGGAGTGTACGCCAAGCACCCACCCCCCTCATTATCAGGAGGCAGTGTGAGTGGCTGTCTCATCGGTGTCCTGCACAGGTGTAATTCGCTCCTTCATTTGGTAGTCTGCTGCCTGCATGGTGAGAGGAGGATGCATCTATATGCACGCCTCAGTCAGTAAGTAACGGCCATTTTCTGTGATTGTTATCCATTAATGTGCATGACATGCTTAGAAAACCTACCTATTTGCTGTGCATATATGCACAAAATCAATGTGATTTTGCGCATATTGCGCAAAGACACTGTGCATTCATGCACACAAATATACGCTGGAGCAGGTGTAATATAATATTATAGCAGAATATTTCGGTTGCGCAAACACACGGCGTATTTGCTTATGCCCGTGTGAGCAAGCCCTAATACAGAAACTAATTTGGCGCAGAGTGTTAGGGCAGCAGAACTGCAGTCCTAAGCTCTCGCTCACGACCTAAAGGTTGTGAGTTTAATCCCTGAATGGTTCAGGTAGCCGGCTCAAGGTTGACTCATCCTTCCGAGGTCGGTAAAATGAGTACCCAGCTTGCTGGGGGCAAATAAATTATCTGAAAGCGCTGCGGAATAAGTTGTCGCTATACAAATAATGAGATTTATTGATTTTTACTAAAGATTCTTAGTGATTCTGATGACCAGGATGGCAAAGCTGTAAACACCTAGGATGGCAACCATAGCAGATGCTATAGGTCCATGTAGCCGAGGGGTTGTTGTAGAAGGAGTGTTTTTGACTATATGCCTTTGAATTCATAAGCAGAAACTCAAGAGGTCTTCAACATACACTCATAGCTTGGAAAGGCACCTGTTGCGTCCTCAGGATGTGCAACCTCAATAGCACAAACAAAAGGCACAACTGTGCAAAGGAAACATAAAACTAGGGGGAATGCTCTCCCTATAGTCCCCTAACCCGGGAGGGGTCCCTGCCTACTCGGCAGACCGATCGCTCTGACAAGTGCGAGCCCGCACGTGTGCCTAGGTCACTGACTAGTCCCTATCCGGGAGCCCTAGCACAAAAGAAAGGCGAAAGAAAAAACCCAAAACAGAAAAGCACTTAGCTAGTCTGGAGAGCTTCAGCCAAGCTGTGTTGTTCCATCGCTGTCCAAAGGCAACTGAAGAAATTGACCAGCACAGGAGATAATGCTGGCACTGTTTAAGTAGGAGCTAGGCTACTCAGCACCAGGTGTGACTGACATTACTCCTGCAGCTTCCACACCCCTCAGCTCCCGGAGAAGCAAGGGCACACCCAAAACCTGGTCTGGCCTGCAAGCCAGGTGCAGGCCTCAGAACGGCTGCAAGAGCACCTAGCACAGGCTTGCACTTAACAACACTCCTAAAACATGATGTTATGGACTTACACACTGCACACACCTGTTTGGACCTGCAGAGTAAGAAAACTTTTCCTTATAACACTTGACAATACGGCAATAAAATGTCTCATTAGATTATTTTAGTAGAAATATCATGTAGCGTCATCCATGGTTTATAAGCTCCCTGCAGACAACGACAGGGTAGAGTCCACCATGGAAGGGTGTTGAAGTCTACTCTCAACCTCTGGGGCTCATGAACATCTTCTCTCTTTCCCACAGATTAATTTTCCACATACCTACTGGGATGAATGCAAAGTATAATATTGTTTTGCATTTCCATATGCAGTCCTAAGCTCTCACTCACAACCTGAAGGTTGTGGGTTCAATCCCTGCGCGGTTAAGGTAGCCAGCTCAAGGTTGACTCAGCAGCCTTCCATCCTTCTGAGGTTGGTAAAATGAGTATCCAGCTTGCTGGGGGGTAATAAACAAATTACCTGAAAGCGCTGCAGAATAAGTTGGTGCTATACAAATAACAAGTCCCTTCTCTCTCTCCCCCCCCCCCCCCCCCCAATATCTTGGATATCTTTTGATATTTTGCATGTACTGTATATCTACTTATATCACTTTATGTGGACCCATTTATTCTTGCTGTGGAACCCACCGCGTAAGAAGGGACTAACCTCCACTCACATTGCCAAAGCTAAACTAATGGGGTTCAATGCACAACTTTGCCAAGTGCCATTTATAAGACAGCAGTCTTGTTATGCGGCAGACGGAGTCTTGTAACCATCTCAGGGGCCAAGGACTTGGTGTGACTGCTACCAAGAGTCTAGTCTAAAAAAGTTTGTATTCGCTGCTAATGGAGCTTTAGAACTAAAGGGCAAATAGTGATAGCACCACTCTAACAGAAAAAGGAAAGGAAAGGAGTCTGGAAAAGTGGGGAAGACACATTGAATCCTCAACAGTAGAAGGTGAGAGATATCAGATAATGAGCTACTGTTAGACCAATCTGCTGTGATCTGTTGTTGTACATGGGTTTACAGCAGCACAGATCCACAGATAGGGTTGATTGAATTGCCTGGGTGTGGATTTCTCCAGCCAGGTCTGCTGCTCATATATACCAGCTCCTTTGCTGCTGGTCTTTCCTCTGTTTGTTCAATATGTTCAGTGTGAACAGTGTTATGTTCCTGCATGTCTGTGCATGTGGCCAAAAATGAGGTGTGAGCCAGCACGTTCAGTGCGTGTTTTGATGTGATCAGTGTCATGTTCCTGTGTTTCTGTGCAGGTTTCTGTACGTGTGGTGTGAACTTTGTCTTGCTGTGGATCCTTCATCATCTAGGTCTAGGAAGGTTCCAGTGCGGGGTTGTCCCTGTCGGGACGATCGCCCTGCATGCAGCCAGGTTTCCTAGGGTTAGTTATCTCGTTAGAGTTAGGATCCACAAAATAACGAGAACCCGTGTAGTGGGCTTGTGGGCTTAAGTATCTTGGCCAACATACAAATGAATAACTCGTATATCTATAGGTATTTCATCTGGCTAAGTGTGCAGGTATGCAGGTGAATGTTTTGAGCGCTTGTTAGTCGTTGGTTTATGTATGTCTGCAAGAATGAAGTCGGTTTCACAGTTCTGCCGTTCCATCTAGTTTTGTCTTGGTTCGCCTATCAGCGAGTATGAAATTCCTGGTTGTGGAAGAACTACTGAAGGCTGAGAGGCCATAATACCTCATGATGGTCAGAACCTTCCATGAACTTAAATGCTTCTGATGGTAGGAATAATAGTATGGGCCCAGGTTACGGTTAGTGTAGATCCATTCTATAGGCCCCTCTTCTGCAGCCAAATGAACTGTGTCATTGAGTCATGGACCACACGAGACCGCTAAAGGTTTCCTGTGGTATCTGACACTAAGACGTTAGCAGCAGATCCTTTAGGACCTGTAAGTTTGAGGTGGGGCCCCCATGGATCGGGTTTGTTTTTATAGCGCGTTGAGATTTGAGGAATTTGGAGGTGAAGTCATCATCTTGAACTCAAGCATGTCGTAATCCTCAAACCAGTCCTTCTTCCAACATAACAACTTGAAGAACTGACCGCTCAATTGCACCGTTGTGACCAAATAATCAGTGATATTTGCTAGTGGTTTTAATATTATGGTTCATGTATTATGGCTTCTGCAACTTGTCACATCTTGATATCATGATGGAGATGATTCAATTATGACATAATAACCCATTTAATTCGTTAAGAAAAGATAATTTGCCAATTTTGAGCAGATTAGTCTGTAATTACATAGATTAATATATTCTTCATGAGGCTAAAACACATTTTTTTCATCTTAGTTACGGGAAGAGTAAAACCAGACTTTTTTTTTTTTCAAGCTGTCAATGAATTTCTCAAGCGTGGAGGTATTAGCTGGCACCACAGGAGAGCCCATCTAAGACACCTCCTTATCCTTTCCAAGCAAATGACACCTGAGGGCGCTCTATCATAGTGTAAAACAAGTAAACTGTCCTACCAAACATCATTGGGTACCAGAGTAAGGATCAAAAGTAGTATTTATTTCCATCTGTTAATACTTAGTGGAGCTCCTTTGGCCCTAATGACATTGCGTACTCTCTGTGGCATACGTTCTACTAACATCTGATCCACTTCAGCTGGTATTTCCCTCCATTCATCCTGCAAACATCTGGCAAGGCTATTTTTGGTAGTGTAGTATATGGTGTTGTATTTATACCTGTGTGTTCATGATCATGGTTTTACAATAGTGTCATTCTAACCTACATTCTGTTATAATGTTTTCCAGATATTATGGGACATATTTATTTAGACCAGCGTTTTATACATGGGTATAAGTAAACATTGCACTGAAGTGAACCAAATGTATTAAGAAGGGCATACCTTAAGGCTGGCTTCACACGGCCATAACAGGCTCCGCTGCGAAATTCCGCGGCAGAGCCCGTCACGGTGCCCCCCCCCCAGAGACCCCAATACTTACCTCCAGATCGGGCGTCCTACGTCCCGCAGGACGCTTCGACGCACATGCGCAATAGAGAGCGTGACGTGCCGGACGCATCATATGACACGCCCACGGCGTCACATGATGCACCGGCCGCGTCATATGACGCGGCTGGCGGTAGGCGGGGAAGCGGTTTCACGCTATCTTCCGCTGTGCTACAGCGGAAGATAGCGTGACGGACGGCTTCCATTGACTGCAATGGGAGCCGTCCCCTTGTACACCCGCGGCAAATACAGCATGCCGCGGGTGAGGACGGGTGATTTTATGGTGCGGAATTCCGCAGTGGAGTTCCGCACCGTGAGCACTGAGCTATTAGGTTCAATAGAACCTAATAGCTGTGGGCAACGCAGCGGGTTTCCGCCGCGTATTACGTGGCGGAAATCCGTCTGTGGGAAGGAGCCCTAAGGCCTTATTCACATGAGCATTTTTACACGGCTAATTTAGCCGTGATAAGGAATTACAACCATGTGAAGCATTGGATTCCAATGCATTCATTCGCATGGGCGGTTATTAGCCGCGTAAAAACATCCGGCAAGCGGAAACAGGACAACGGCGGCTAAACACGCCAACAGATGTTTTGATGTGGCTGGAAAGGATAGGTCTTGCCGTATCTTTCGGCCGCGATCAGCTGGCAGTTCCCAAAGCGAGGAGGAGGGAGTTTGGCAGCGGCTAGCGCTACTAAACTTTGTCAGCTTTATGCCAGTGAAGGAATTCTGGGCTGCAGCATGTGTACGCCACACTGGACCATGTGAATGGAGGATAAAACGCGAAATTTAGCTGCGACTTAGTCACAGCTTACTCTCGCCCACGCAGTTTTAGGCCGTGAAGTGGCCGGCTGAGAATCGCAATGCTTGTGTGAATGAGGCCTAACATATTAGTTGCATCACAGTCCGGCCGTGCGCCAGAAGAAGAATCTCTACTAATTACCAGCTGGCATAGATTTCAACTATAATTTACGCCAGCTTTTTGGTGTACATTTTGGTAAATGTGAAATGCTATGACAGCTCCGGCCCCTGTTACTAAGCTCCACCCACATGAAATTAACATAAAATGAGGAGGCTGGCATGAAATGTCAAAAACTCACAATTTTGCAAAAGAAAAAAATTCACATGCACTAAAATTGCTATTTTTTAATGCCAGAACAGATTCCCCTTAAGTGTTTATTAATGTGCAAAATATGCACACGTATATAATGCTACAACAAATGTGTTAGTGTATTTTTAAGCTGCATTGTTTTGTTAAGACGTCACAGTAGTTCTTCTGCAGCGTACTGTAGGGTGACCCCAGGCATATGTTGGGAAGCTGAGAGGGTAAAATGGTTGCTCGTCGCGGCGGCACTTACCATGCTCCCTCCCGGAAGGACGCACGTAGCCTCGGTCAGGGCAGTGCTGGGCCTCCTCCAGAAACCCCTAGGGGAGGGATGCCCACTAAACTTGCGGACAGGGATAGGGGTTGTCACGGGTGATGCCACCGTTCCGATATCCACCGGAATGATCCTCAGCGGTAAAGAAATGAGCCACAGAATTTGTAACGTACCTCAGGTCCCTGGGAACAGTCAGGGCCTGGCAGAACTTTACTTAAAGACCACACTGGGTGAAACGCACAATTTACACAAGTTGGAGGTGCAGGAAACCAAACAGTAGGATAATACCTCCACATGGTGATCCCAGGCATAGGACGGCCATGTAGGAAACAGCAGTACTTGAGTACCTCTACGCATTGATCCCAGACACACGACGGCCGCGTAGGAACAGTAGACTTTAAAGGGGTTGTCTCACGCCGAAACGTTTTTTTTTTTATTCAATAGGCCCCCCGCTCGGCGCGAGACAAACCCAAGGGATGGGTTAAAAAAAAAAAAAAGTTTATTACTTACCCGAATCCCCGCGCTGCGGCGACTTCTTTCTTCCTTTACCAAGATGGCCGCCGGGATCTTCACCCAAGATGCACCGCAGGTCTTCTCCCATGGTGCACCGTGGGCTCTGTGCGGTCCATTGCCGATTCCAGCCTCCTGATTGGCTGGAATCGGCACACGTGACGGGGCGGAGCTACGAGGACCAGCTCTCCGGCACGAGCGGCCCCATTCACCAGGGAGAAGACCGGACTGCGCAAGCGCGTCTAAAAACGCCAGAAGACAGCGAATTTAGACGGATCCATGGCGACGGGGACGCTAGCAACGGAGCAGGTAAGTGAATAACTTCTGTATGGCTCATAATTAATGCACGATGTATATTACAAAGTGCATTAATATGGCCATACAGAAGTGCTGAACCCCACTTAATTTCACGAGACAACCCCTTTAAGTACCTCTACAAGGTGATCACAGACACAGGACTGCAGTGTAGGAACAGCAGTAAGGGAGTACCTCTGCACAGGGACTTTGGCCTTGACTCACCACCAACACGCTCACACTTTCTCTCTTGTGGGGCCTACATGGTCACTGGCACACAGAAGATCAGGAACCGCTCTTCCTTCTCTATTCTTCACCACATGGGAGTTGCAGGTACCCCCATCTGGCTGGCACTCTCAGGAACCCAGAAGAATCGACCAGAGACTCTGAAGAATGGCCCAGACCCCTTTCCCGCTCTCACACACTCCTATTTATATTCTCCCTCATACCACATGATAGCACATAATTGATACATTGCAAGCATCTCCCAGTCTCATGCACCACTTAACTCCTCACTTGCTGCAGCTGTGCAATACACATAACAGAATGACTAGACACTTTTGTACAGCGCACCTACAAAAGACATTACATGAAATTATGAAGGGGGCCAGAAATAGATGTACTGGGCCACTACAGTTCCCCCCTACTTAAAAATAAGCCAACCCCGGCGCCTCCAAAACAGAGTGTAAGATCCGGAGTCAGACTATCTTCAGTGTATTACTCCCATTTCACCTGAGAGGCCACTGCGCAGTCACAGAGAGTGTGCAAGGCGAAACCTATAAATACAACTCCTACCCCTCCTGGTTACCTATGTGTAGGACTAACCCACTCCTGGTGTACTGAGACTATCTGACAGTGTCACTTTTTGAGTCTAGCATGGGTGTATGAAAGCATGTAAGAAATATGACTTGCAAGTACATTTAAAGTTTTCTACTAGGCTGAACAGAATTCAGGATTCACTAGTATAGCTATGGAGCACATACATAACTCTTCTCTCCACAGGAGAAAGGAATGAGGCAAGTGAAATGGCCATCACTTTCTTGACTAAAGAACTGAAAAACACACTGGCTAAAACTGCAAAATAGAGAAGGGTGACTGGCAGGAAAAACAAGAGACGAGTGGAATGACCATCACTCTCCCTGAAAAGTAGTAATCTATGGTACAGACAGTAGCTTATGTCAATACCGCTGCCCGTGACCAAAGAAAAGGTGAAAGGAAGGCCTCGTCTACTGGGACAGACTAGACGGTGGACTAACACTGAGATGCTACATTGGGGAAACATAAAACCTCCAGTCATACACGTAAATCATACCTACCATGCATACAGTTTCATACACACGGTGACATATTTAAATTAGCAGATTGTACTTTAAGGGGAATAAATTACTTCTAAAGCGGAAATAATAAGCGCATTGAAATAACGTTCCCCTGCACATGACATTTGTGCCACATACACCTCCTCCTCCTCTGAAACTGTGGACCAACATGTCAGTGTGGGTGTACTGCCCCAGGAACGATTCTTCAGACAGGCAACAGATGAGAGGCTGTCTTGGGGTTGGCGCCAAGTATAGCTGGTGGGGGTAGTTCTCCCCCCTGCCTTGAGGATAGTCAGGGCACGGTCGCTGTGGCGCCAAAGTCTGGCAGGAAGTTTTTGGCGGGAACAGGAGAGAGAGATGAGAGCGATGGCAATTGGGTGCCATTTTGAGCATTTTTTTCGGGAACAGGTGGTGCGGAAATTTTCAATTTATTGAATTTTTGCACGACTTCGCATATTTTTATTTTCTTTTTGAGTACCTCTGCGGTATCGCAGGTAGACTGGTGCGGCACATAGGATCCTATCCTGTTCATGATGCCGAAAAAGAAGTAGGTCACTGCAGCGTCCCGTAGGGTGACCCCAGACACAGGGGGTCTCTCACTCCTCTTCTTCCCCTCTGCTCTCATAGACTTCAATGAGCAAAATAACTCAACCCTCTATTTCCTGGTTTGCATAGTACAGTCTTCCGTAAACACTTGACAGCATGCAGTGGACAGCAAATTAGGAGGGAGACCCCTAGTGGCCAGCATTTTAGATGAATTTTTCAGCTAAAAAACCCCATAATTTAAGAGCTCCTTCACACGAGTGTATTTGGGCGCTTATTTATACGCGCAGTATGCAGGGAGTATTGATTTCAATGGGTTCCTTCTTATGAGCGTGTTTCTTGCGCACAAATCCTGCACGTGAGTAGAGATAGGACTTGCCCTTTCTGTGTGTATCTACCTCGTTCGCTAAGCAAATACATTGCACTGGAGTGAGCGTATTTGCACATTCGGTCATCTGAATAAGCCTTTCGTCACTGTTTAGTCCAGGGTGACCCTAAAATTGCAGCAACAGATCCAGGATTGCTTACAGCGAATACAAACTGAAGCGTACATGTAAATAGGCCTTGTTTGGCCAAAGTAGATCAGAGACTTCTAGTCTTTGTCCGGGACCTACAGCCATGTCCATCCTGATCGTCATGTTACATAATGGCAGATATATAGTGCAGGCTGATACAGGAGCGAACAATGAGCATACTGGGCTAGAATTCAACATTTTGCAGTAAAATACTGTGTATGTGACCCATTATATCACAAACCCCTTATTCTGCACCTCCTATTATTATCACAGTGGAATTTCATTGCGAAAGTTGTCATTTTGGTGTATCTGTCCCTTTAACTGTCTCCATCTGCTGGTAACTAATAGGCATTGCACATAAAGAAGTACATGAAGATAATAGTCGCACAAAGATCCGATCTACTGTATATATATATATATATATATATATATATATATATATATATATATACTTGTCTATGTAACCTGTGAATGGGATCATTCTGCATTCTGGATACAAGCTCAGGGCGGCAGACACTTGTCCTTCTATTATGTCTGGTAAAAGAGCTGAAAACTAATATGAATGGGCGGCAGAAGGAGGATTGGTACTTCTGTTACTATGTGCTAGTATTAGGAGTCAAAGACAAGGCGGAGGGCAAGCAGATACTTTGGGCATTTTCTTTGTGTGCAGTACTTTTCAAGCTTTTTAAAACTGCAACCTCCAGTCATTTAAGAGTTAATGGGAAAAGTTTTCCTAAACTTACATAATGCGATGCCATAGATGGGCACTGTACAGTTTGGTGACTGAAGGCTTAAGATTTAAAGGGACTCTGTCGTGTCCTGTGAGTCACATGAGTTAATGAGCTCACAGGCGTTGAGGCTGGGGATATCTCTTATACTTACCTTCTTTGCCATTCCCTCTTTTTTTTTGCATGCAGTATTCTGCAGGTCAGCTTTGCGGGTGGAGCATGAGGTAGCGGTGAGGAAGGTACATTTAAAAGAGGAATCCCCAGTCTCAGCACTACATCTCCGATGAGCTCATACCTTAGTTTATGGTGCTTATAGGAAACTAGAGGAAAGCCTGTATATCTGTGTGTGTATGTATGTATGTATATATATAATTTTTAAAAAATATATATATATATATATATATCCATTCAAATTATTCAGTGGAATTAGGAATAATAGATTGAATGCAAAGGTGTCTGCTACAAATAATACTCAAGGCAAACCAATGTGGAGGTCCCTTTGCATGATGCCCCATTGGCCTACTGTTGTAGGCAGTGGTGGAATTTTTTAAACACCTCTGCAGGCTTTTCTTTTATTCTTAGCACGTCTAATTAAAATATTTCCCAGTAAACAACATTCCAGTTAAGTTTATTGTACAGGGTGGGCCACGGAAAATTAGCCCGGCAGCACACTCTTCTGAAAGAGACAAAGATGTATATACATTAGAAGATAGAGTTAATTTAAAGGGTATGGCCTCTCAGGAAAAGCAATGTGAATATGGCCACATTTACGGCATACGGACATCACAGAAGCGTGCCTAATAGAGTTGAGTGAACGAACTCTGGCGAGCTTGATGCTCGTTCGAGTATTAGCGTACTCAATGGTGCTCATTACTCGAACAAGCATCGAATCGTGTTCGACCCCGCCCCAGCTTTTGGCTCCTCCACACTGTGACGTGCCTGTTTTGGCCCCTCCCCGTCGCGACGCAGCGCATGTCATTCGAAAATCTTTGGTCTGGCAGGAAGGAAAGAGAAAGAGAAAACGAACCAAGAAGAAAAAATAAAGCTCGGCACCCGGCGTCCCACATACAAAAATGCTCGAGTCTCCCATTGTAGTCAATGGGGTTTGTTACTCGAGTAGAGCTCTCGAATTTTACGAAAAGCTTGACTCGAATAACGCGGACTCGAGCATTTGGGTGCTCACTCATCTCTAGTGCCTAAGGCCAAGCAGTAGAATTTATTCAGGGGCCAACAGAACAATCACATTCAAATTACACCTATCCGAGGTGTAATTTGAATTACACCTTGGTTCAAAGAGTGTACTGTGCAGTGCACTATTTATGTGTGGGCTAGAGGCCCACCAGAAGATAAACCTGTTCCACTGTTGGCCAGTCCAAGTCTGGAAGGGCAACCTTTATTCCCGAACCACCTACTATTAGCCGGAGTGCTGTGGGATTGGAAAGAGCAGCTCTCACTATGAAGCCTGACCATGTAGTTTCTGGTTAAACATTGACTTTAGTAGGTCCTGTAGACCAGTGTTCCCCAACTCCAGTCCTCAGGGACCCCAACAGGTCATGTTTTCAGGATTTCCTCAGTGTTGCACAGGTGATGTAATTATTGTCAGTGCCTTAGACATTGCCACAGGTGTTCTTACCATAGGATATCCTGAAAACATGACCTGTTGGTGGTCCCTGAGGACTGGAGTTGGGGACCTCTGCTGTAGAATACTGTATTTCCACCCAAAATAACACCCTACTGGCTGTGGGTGGCTTCCCCTTTTAATACCCACATGCCGAAGAAGGGTAAATAAATAGAACAAACTATTCAGTTGTATTGGGCAGCATTTCAATCTGTTCTGTCGGATACCTTCTGATATTTCATACAAGGTTCTGCTGCTTCCATTCTTTGATATGTACAACATAATCAGGAGTCAGTGCAGCGGTAAATGCTTAAACCCCAATACAGTATACTATATATGTATGAAAAAGTTCTTACAACAAAAGCAATGTTGGTGAGTCTCTAATGCCACCTGTCTCTGCACCCACAAGGATTGCCACCCTGTTGTCTGCAGACTGTGAATGGCATGGAAGGATCCTTTCAGTCTGGCCAAATTGTTGGCCCAATCTAAGGAGCGCCAATTGACACGCACGATCAGTACTTGTTTACTTTTCTGTTACATGGACCAAGAATCAACTTATGGGGATGAACAATCACTAGTCTATTGCATGTCCCCATAGGCTATAGATGCCCCTGTTCATGCGGGAAAATGTACAACCAATTAGTAAGCAGTTTCAGGCAGGCTAAAACTGAACAATCAGCCGACAAGCATTGCTCCTTTTACATGGCCCAACTGTTGGGTGAATGAGCGAAACATTCAGGCCAATGGCCTGTGTCCGGTAATGAGACAACCCCCTTAACCCTTTCCAATCCACTGTCTGACGTCTGAAGACATTATGATTTAAGGCAGTACAGCTCAGATGTTGGAAGACATCCGTTGGGGTTCTCTTACTGTATATTCCCAGCCTCTCTGCTGTCGGAGCCTATCCAACGGGTCACCTCATGCAGTACTTGCTTTAGCCAGCATATAGCGCTATTGTATAACAGCAGAAAAAAAGTAAACCCCTAGGAAAACCAGAATTCAAATTGGATTGGAAAGGGTTAATATCAGTGTACTCATGTAGTTCATAATAACAACTTTTTAGTGGAAGTTTTTCAAATTACCTGTATCCATCACCTCAACCTGCTGTGTCCCTGGTCCTCTGTTTAGAATGCTAGTCAGTAATGTGGGTCAGAAACGCTATCTTTTCTCCTTAGGGAAAGCAGTGAGTGAGGAGACTTAAAAGGCCATTCATGCTCCTCTGGGTAATATACAAATAAGGGAAATGGAACAATACCTCCACAGCGCCATCTATTGGAAGACAGCATTCCTTCAAAGCAATGTTAGACTCTTTATACAAGCCTTGTAACAATGGCTAGGAATTGAAAGCCAAGCCAGATTCCATGCACAGACAGCTGTTTCGGGTCAGCAGTTAGTAATGTGACATCCATGATGAAATGATTGAAGCAATCATGGCCTGGCAATGACCACTCGTAGCTCAGTCCTATAGAAGTAATGTTATAGTACCATGCTATTGGCTGCCATTGATGTGATGCCACAGTGTAACTCACATAACTTTCTAGCACCATCACTGGAATGATGTTGGAGACAATCCTTTTTAATAACAGCTATTGTATAATCTGTGAAATTCATGGCAGTAAGTGTTCAGTTTACCTGCAGCACCCCCAAAGGAGAAATTAAGTATTACATAGCGCTCATTCAAATCAATGGGTTATCTGTGTAATACAGGATAGGACAGGTCTTCCAGAGTGAGAAACACTCTTTACAATTACTCTGCACTCTGGCCAAGAGATGAGAACAGAGGACCCCTTCTTTCAACTCAGAATTCCCTGATAAGATACATTAAAACTGGTTTTCTAAGCTGGACAACTGCCTTAAAGGGGTGATCCAGACGTAAAGTATTGATAGCCTGTTCACAAAATAGGCCATCAATAGTAGTTCATTGGGTTTCTGCTGCCAGAGACCCAATGAACTATTTAGCTATTTGCTAAGCCAGTGCACTTGTGTACTGAGCTGATTTCTGCAGGAATCGGACAGCGCCGTTCTCACTTCAGTGGCCCAGCTTGGTATTGTAGATGAAGGTCCCATTGAAATGAACTAAAACTTTGCTTGTAATATTAAGCCTGGCCACTGCAGTGGAAATAGAGCTGTCTGCTTCCCTCAGAAGTCAGCTCAGTGCATGAGCACACCAGCCTGGCAAACAACTGATCAGGTGGTGGACCTTGCCGATTTACTATTAGTGGCCTATCCTATAGATAGGCCATCAATAGCTTATAACTGGACAGTCCCCTTAAGGTTTATTAAACATGAAATCCTCAGCTGATAATATCACACACCAGTATACAGTTGTAACTTGATAGATTTCCAGTTCTGAGTATTTACAGCCGTGGTCTCCAACCTCCTGGATCTACAGCAGTTGGGAAACTACAGTCCTCAACATGCTCTAACAGCCTGAAACTTTCAGGGCTTGCTGGGAATAGTAATGTCATACTAGATGTAGGGTTACAGGTTGGAGACTATTGCAGTCACTGGTGCAACTATAAGGGATGCAGTTGCACCCGACCCCATGAGCCTTAGGGGGGCCATAAGGCCTCTCTTATCCATATAGGGAGCCCAGTACTATGAATAAAGCATTATAGTTGGGGGCCCTCATACAAGTTTTGCATTGGGGCCCAGGAGCTTCAAGTTATGCCTCTGATTGCTGTCAATTCTCAGAACTGGAAACCTATGAGATAAAGTAGTGATTATAGGTTTGGGGATTTTCTAATTTTCCTTTAAGTAATTTCATAACATAGGGGGTCTTTTTTTGAGCATTGTCCAACCATCTATAACATGTAGATCAACGCTCATTGCTGCCATTCACTAGTGACAGATGATCGTTAGTACGGGGACGGACAATCGTTAATCTCATCATACGGCACCGTACTGTCTGCAGTTATGGGAGGCATATTCCCTGTTGACACGGTGAGATGTACCGGTGAGCGAGAATTTCTTTGCCTTCATACAAGGGGTTATCCAAAAGAAAGAGGAATCTTCTTCTGGTAGATAGGGCATTGCTACTACGGGCTTCTGTTGGTAGGTGAACCCTTCTGAGGTGGTGTACCAGCCGACATTGTTGGTGAAGGTTGCGTTCGGCTTCAGTGATTTTTTTTTCAACAAGTTTTCAGTTTGTTGCCTATTTTGTGATGGCCGATTCCTACGGACAACGAGCAGCTGGGAAATCTCATTTCCTTTTCCACTTCTCAAAGCACTCGAAAAATAAGTTCTTCGGAGCGAGATCAGGTGCGGGCAAGTGCGTTGTCACAATGGAAGAACCAGTCACCGGTTTGCCCAGACAGCGCTGAGTGCTAAGCGATTTTTAATGAAAAATGGCATGACCCCCTTCTCATCCTCCGTATTCACCTCATCTCACTCCGTACAGCTTTTTTTTTACGAGAAAAACTGAAAACTTGTTGAAAAAAAAAAATCGCTGGAGCTGAACACAACTTTCCCCAACATTCGTCAGCTGGCATACCGCCTCAGAAGGGTCCCGCGGACATTCACCCAGCAACAGAAGTCTGTACTAGTAACACCCTGCCCACCAGAAGGAGATTCCTGTTTCTTTTGGGTACTTCCTCGTACATGATGCTGATCAGGTGACCAAAAAGTCTTTTCTCATTTGTCGGCTGATCGTGGACACTTTTATACAGGCCGATGATCAGGCGTACAGTATCAATGTTCATTCCCTCTAAAAGGCCTTCAATGCCAAGTTCACCCCTTACCAGCCTGAAAAAAAACTTATTGCGGGAAATAATAGATTGACTCCTTGTGTTGTGCAGTTGACCACAATCTAGACTGTAGTGTCCCTTTAAAGGGGTTGGTCAACTTCTAGCTGTTCTGCTGTAGGAAGCAGACAGTGATCCAGGATGGTACTGCAGGCTGAGTCCTATTGAAGTGGGTGGAACTCAGCCTATAATAACAACCTGGACCACTGTACAACGTATGGAGCTATCTGCTTCCTGTAGCAAAACAGATGGAAGCAGGACAACCCCTTTAAGGGCAACACTGGTCAGCTATTTGGTTCAGCATCACAGCTTTTGGACAGTCATAAAGTCATAATTTTTGACTTGTTTCACTGATTGTTTTACTCCTCCTGTAAACTGATGCATGTTCACCTCATCTATTACTTTCAGGTGTGCTAAACCGAGGTCAGGAACCCCCCCATTATGCCAATATGTAGGGGTCCCGGAGATGACCAACCAGTGCACCATTAGTACTTACTTACCAATCCCTGCTCCTCTACTACTCCTCTTCCATCTTCTACCAGACGGTAACAAGAGGGCATTCTCTATGTTTAGAGGAGCGAAGGTTTCATCACCAACATAGAAGGGTGTTCTTTACTGTAAGAACAGTGAGACTGTGGAACTCTCTGCCTGAGGACGTGGTGATGGAAAAATCCTTAGAGGAGTTAAAGAGGGGACTAAATGCTTTTCTAGAGCGCTAGAATATTACTGGATATAGACATTAAATAACCAGCGGGGTTGTTGATATGGGTCTTGGATTCAGGGATTATTCTGACTGCCATTATAGAGTCGGGAAGGAATTTTTTCCCCAAATGGGCTAATTGGCTTCTGCCTCATTGTTTTTTTTTTTGCCTTCTTCTGGATCAACAAGGGAGGAGGAAACAGGCTAAACTGAATGAACATTGTCTCCCTTCAGCCTAACATACTATATTACTATGACATGGAAAATACATATGAGCAGATATCAGACCAGATAATTGGGGGGGGCTACCTGGACATCAGGTTGTGCACCTCTAGGGTGTGAGGCACCACGGCATCAGGAGAACCTCATGTAACCAGCATCTGATTTTCTATATAATGATTTTGAAATTTGCAATTTAAAAAAAAAAAATAGGATTATTATTTTGCCATTACAAATGCCGTGCATTGCTGATTATTGAAGTACCCAAAGAAGATTGTGATAGTAGGAAGTGCCATCCAAGCAGGCAGCTTCTAGAGCTGAGCTCCGAGTCCCACACTCCTCCTCCCCTTCACATCAGTCTTTGTCAGCTCTCAGCAACACATCCTGCGAACTAGCTCCAACCACACAGAGCACAGGGAGCCAGAGAATGGCAGTGCTGAGGGCTGTTACTTGCATCCACACTAATCATCAAGGCTCTTCCACCTGCAATGTAAAACTTGGAGATAATAGGAGGAACATCTCAGAAGTCTAAGGGGACTTGCATTGCAGTTGACTTCCAAGATTTGCATCTGCCTCTTTACTCCTGTTATTTGTTTGCTGTAGAAAACACACTTTAAAGGATTTTCGGTAAATCTGCTAGGATGGGAGGGGGAAGATGAGCAGAGCAGGCAGCAGACACTTTCTTCTTCATCATCTTAGCAGCATGAGAGGAGGAGCTGGTCCTTTCGGCAAAGTGAGAAAGGTGGAACTGGTTTGAGGTCTAATAAGAACTGCTTGCGATTCCAAGATCACCTCCAGGGAAGCTGGGTGTGAACTGCGTGGGGTCCATCTGAGTTGAGGGAAAGACCAGCTGGATGTGATCTCAGAAGAGTTGCGAGGTGGTGGGTGTGAAGAGAGTAGTTGAGTGATTCCGTTCAATGGGATGTGAGCTCAAGGGAGTTGAGGATAAGAGTTGAGTGTTAATTTTGAGGAACATGTGGAGTTCAGAGGAGTGAAGAAATCTTTTTATGGAGGCTTGTGATGGCAAAGCTTGTAGACAATTGAATAAGAATAGTTGATTCGGGTGGGATTTTTGTGGAGTCATCTAGAAGAACTTCAGTTGGGTGTGATCTTAAAGGAGACCACTGGGTGTGAGCTCTGATCTCAGGAGACTGTGAAGCTTCAGACCAAAGCAGTTTGCCCTCTCTGCCATCCTGGGTGGAGAGGGGTAGGGAGAGATATAGCAGGGCATCACGCTCCTGGGTTTACAAGGATGGTGGTAGGAAATGCCTGGAGACAGGGAGCAGGACATCTGCATGAAGGCACTCTCACTGGTGGCGGACCTGTGCAGTAGTGGGATTGTAGAAAACGAGAACTGCTTGGACTTCATCTACTACCGGATAGACAGAGCCAGACCTCGTCTAAATGACTCAGGTAAACCTCAACTCTGATCTAAGTCAAGAAACCTCAATTGTACCATAAATGTCTTCTGTAATCCAGGTGGAGGCAACTTGAGGCTTTCTGGAAGCTGAGGAACTACAAGTTCCAATATGTTGGGCTTTGGAATTCCACAACTTCTAGAGAGACACAATTGTTTTGCTTCCACTATAAGGGATATTCTCAGATATATACTGTACTGTATGTTTACGAGTCATGCTAAGCAAATGATGCCTCTCCCGATAGTTACAGTAGACCACCCTTAGCTCTTTGTATTTATTGGTTGCATGATGAGGATACATTTTATCTTCTGCCATCTCAAACATCATGTTATGTGCATTAACTAATTGTTTTGTGCTTCGGAGTAATCCATGCATATTTGAAATGAGAAAAAAAAATCCTTTTTGCAAATCTGCTGGACGGAGCCATGTAGGGTATGAATCCAAATTAAGTCAAATTAAGCATAGAAAGTAGAGTATCCACCATAAGGTGAAAACTAATTAAGCAATTTCATCCTCATTGCAATGTAGAGACATGATTGAGCCCACATGTGAATATTTACTACTGTAGGACTATAGGATGTATTGCTGTAAACTATGATATGAAGTACTTGGACAGTTAAGGATGAGCAGCCCACCGGTAATCTTGGCACAGTTGTTCCTGGTTTGATAGCAGATGCTGAAACTTTTTTTTACCACGTGTCAGGGGATCGTCATAGAGGGAAATGTAGAAAATGAACATATTTATAATGCTTGTCCTGTAAAACGAGATGCGAGCACACAAAAACAAAATGTAGCATTGACATATAGTCTAGAAGATCCTTTATTGTGAGACGTTTCGGCCAAAAGTAAGCTGTTCACAGGGTTTCTGGTAGCTGGGAACCCGAGCAATTAGCTGTAATCTGTGGGGGAACTTGGCAGTAGGTGTTCAGTTCCCCTGCAGCGCCACCACAGGGCAAATGGGGCATTACACAGTTCCCGTTGAAATCGATAGGCTGTCAAGAAATACGTGCAAGAAGTACTTTTTGTAGCTCTGCACCCTACCTAATTGATGGAGTTCCCAAATAAGGAATTTCCGTCTATTTACACAGCATGCTGTAATATATTTAGAAGATGTTTTTTTTTTATATACCATACTACCCCTTTAATATACACCATACATTATATACTGCCATGTGACATGTGAGCTGCAATTGAGTCACAACTAATTTTGCTTTTGCCATTATTATCTGTATCCATAGTGAAATGGCCGCGTCATTGTCAATCATATGCATCATGAATATCTATTCATTGTAGCTTTAACGCTGGGACCTCCACTGATCTGGAAAGTAATGGGTACTATTACCCAGTAGGAAGGTGGTCATGGGAGTTATGGACAAGCCTTGAGAGATAATACTTGGAGGTTTCAATATTGCTGCTGATGATGGTGGAAGAGAAAGGGTGGGGGAGGTGTTGGCATGCAAACTAAACTATGAGTGATGATGCGGAATCCGTGACCTCTCCGCAATGTGATTGCGGAATGACCACGGATCGGACCGCTTCCATTGACTTCAACTGAAGCCCTCAGTGTGGAATCCGCACAAAAATGGAGCATGGTGAAGTTTTTTCTCCACTTGCGGAAATCACAATCGGTTTCTGCAAGCGTGCAGGAAGAATCGATTTCCCATAGCATGCTATGGGCACTATTTGCTGTGGATCCATGGTGCGGACACCTACCCCGGATTCCGCAGCAAATATCTGCTCATGGGCAGGAGCCCTTATGTCATATCTAATTGTGTTGTCAAAAAAATACAAAGTTAAACATGAGAGGTTACTTTAGAGCCACTAAGTGGTGGATTATAATATTGGCAGGCTTAGTGCATGAAAGGTGGCCATACACATTGATTTTGGTAGGAGCAGCCAACCAACTAATGTAATGATAGTGTCTTGATTGTGCTCCAGAAAACAGAAAGGAAAGAAGGATCAGGCATGTTGAGTTCCAACATGTCCGATCCTTTGTTCTTGTAAGGGAGGAGCTTCACTCCATTTTGTTGTGGTTTTCAGATACGGTTATTTGTAGCACATCTGTTTGGTTTATTCATTGCTCGTCCCTTTAAGGGTGCAGTGGCAGAGTGAACTGGGGCGTGATCGGGTCTGGGTGGGCAATCCTGGAATGGAAACTGGGAGAAGGTGAGCAGCAAGTAGATGTAGGCTGCCAATTTCAGAAAGAAGCTGACCCTTAAAGGGCCACCAGCAATAATCCGTTAGGGGCAACGTGAGTGACATTGCTTCAGACTTTTTTTGGCTATGAGTCGAACCGATTCCAGTTCGCCACCTTCTACAAACTGTCAAAAGCTAGCCAGCGGAAACGGGCAGTAAACAAGATCTAGTGAGTAAACCCAGAACCCAGGTACATATTGCGGACAGGCTCTTTATTCAATAGAGACACTTTTTTCCTGATTATGGGATGACCAGCATCATACAAACCAGTTACCGGTTTCTTAGAGACATTCTTGAGCCCAACCCAGTAAGCGGTCCGTACACGGCCTATGAGGTATTCTGTATTGAACTGCTCTATTCTGTTATTAGACTAGTTATGAGCAGCAACATGACTCAGAAGCCCACCTTCCAGTATTAAAACCAGAATCTCCGATGTGTCGCCATGCCAGGGGCTCAATTCTTGGCAGAATGTCATTGGCCTAAACCAGACTTTGCCTGGTCTGAACAGGGCTAAGAATGTCTGATGAGCCCGTTGCCCACTTGCATGGATAAAGCCACCATGACACTTATTTCTATCCAGGCCCCTGTACAAACCAAGATTTCAGTTCCCGTGATACTGTCAGCCCATCCTGCATCACCGGACGGACCCCCAGTGGTAGGGGAAGCTACGCAGCACTTAGTGACATTCTCATGAGAGACAAGTTGCCATCAGAGGTGTCAGTCAACAACAATAATTGTTCCGTGTAAAAGGGTCCTTATTCCGCTTTCCCTATTGAGAAGTGAGCCCAGCTTACAGGTGTGTGGGGGGAAGGGTGGGATCGAGCGGGACAGAAGTGAGAAAGAATTCTCGACTTGGAGTTAGCTAAGGTGCATGACTCCTTAAGGCCTAACTCGTCTATTCTTAGTAGTATGAAAATATCTGCATGACAGAGATAAATCGATATAATGGAGCTCGGGGATATACAGTAGTGTTGTCTTTTGACTCCTACAATACATAGAACATCATATGTTACACAGTGGAGGATTATCATTCAGGCCTCTTCCACACAGGTAACAGCAATATCCCCTCGAGAAAATTGCAGCGATATCGCAGTTGTGTTCTGCGCGACTTTTTGATGCTACAGCCATTCAATGCGATGGCTGTAATTGGTTCATTGAGCGCTGCAGTGATTGGCTGAGCCACGGCGCTCGAGAACCAATCAGAGCCAGCGCTTTCTGGAGGCGGGGTTTTTGAAACCCTTGACCAGGAAGCGCTGGCTGAAGACTACAGACAAGTGTGCTGAAGCTTTAGAGGAGATGTGCGGCGGAGCGGAACAGCGCCTGATTGGTAATGTTTGTTGTTTTTTTTTAATGCAGCTAGGGCTTGTTTTAGGGTTCAAACAGAAGGATTTTCTACTGTAAAAGTTGTATCGCAGTGCACAAAAACAGTGTTTTCGTGCAATGAGATGCAACACAAAAGAAGGGTCCATAGGGAAACATGGGCTACAAAACATCACAAATCGCGGCTGTATACAGCATGCCATGATTTTTTTTCTCACAAGCCTACGAAACATCACACATGTGAAGAAACCCATTGGAACGCAGGGGCTTCACATACATGCGATATTGTAGCGCTGTGGCATCGTGAGAAAATTGGGCTATTTTGTTGCCTGTGTGAAAGCGGCCTAATTCACAAATTTCTTAGGGAATTGAATAGCAATGCCATATGGAGTTGAGGAATTGCAGTAACACAGCATTGATGGTAGCTTGTAGTCTTCTGTCGGATTCGTAAGACAGTGGGATATTTAAAGAGTAAGGGTCCTTTTAGACATCACCGCTACCTTGCTCACTCTTGTACAGCCTGTTTAGACAGGCAAATGCATAGTTGGCTCGTCCAAACAAGAAACAATCAGTTTTTAACCCTTTCCAATCCAATTTTGGATTCAGGGTTTCCTAGGGGGCTTTCTCTTTCTGCCATTTTACAATGGCACTATCTGCTGGCTAGAGCAAGTACAGCAGTATGTAGCATGCCGGAGAGGCCCCCAACAACAGAGCGGCCAGTAATATACAGTAAGAATACCCTGCCGGACATCTTACGACATCGCAGCTGTACAGCCTTCAATCAGAATGTTGGAAAGGGTTAACATTCACTGTATAACTGAGACCCCTGCTGATTACTGAAATGATGTGGCTGCAGCACTCACCCAAGTGTTGTGCCCCTTTGTCTGTCTTCATTGCTTTTTGGCTCCATTTGGAAGTTGAAGACGAATGCATAGAGGTCTATAGACATATCTTCAGCTGCTGGGAGGAGCCGACAGGCAGAAAGACAGTCAAAGCAGCACAGCGCTTGGGTGAGCACTGCAGCCCCCTCGTTTAAGTGATCTGCGGGGGTCTCAGCACCCGAACCCCCACTGATCAAAACTTTCGGCATGTCACTCTAATGTGAAAAGTTTGTAAAAAATACAGTTACTCTTTAAGTTTCTCCTTACCCGGCAAAGCCGTCTTTGGATAACCTCTGCTGCACATTATGGAATTGCTATTTAAGTTACTTCTTTACATACCTTCCTTGAAGACATATTTTTTTGCCCCCTTCCCTGTGGGTCCATGGCCCACATTTATGGTCACATTGAAGACTGATACTTGCTGAGTAATTTGACATCTTTAGATGCCCTCAAGCCTTGAACAGCTGTCGAATGAACACTCATTAAATCTGCCTGCACACCGGTGGGTCGGATTCCACATGCGGAACCCCACACCGGCCCTGGCAGTAGTGGTGTCCGCCCGTACCTGCCTTTTTTTTCTACATCTGTGCTGTGGATGGTCTGCATGGCTCGCCATCAAACATGTGCAATACAGATTGTTTTTTAATCTCCTGCTTGTCAATTGCGGAAGGACCGCGGATCGGATGGCTTTCATTAACTTCAATGGCGGCCTAACTGACTGCTGTTTCTTCCAACTCCGACATATAATACATAGGAATACTCGATTCTGCCCAGCGTTCATGTACTTTCAATGGTCAGAGAGGCAGGCTACTGATAGAAATCTCTGGCAGTGGCTTATCTCTAGGTAGAACAAAAAGATCGGGCATGGGAATTCAACATGCCCAATCCTTCTTTCCCTTGATATCATCTGTTGGAGAAGAGTTGGGAGGCCCCCATACATATACGGTACTTGGTCAGTCCCATCAAAGTTCAGATGACTTTTCTCTAATGCGTACAGGAGCCTTTACCTTCTATACCCCTTAGGCTTCATTCACACAAGCATTATTGCGCGGCTAAGTTAGTCACGCAATAAAATCGCACCTACTAGAACCAATGGCTTCCTATGGAATCGTTCAGACTAAGGATTTTTAGTTGTGCAAAAAAATCGTACCTAAAGAAATATCATATAAAAGCGACTGAAGTCAGCGACTGAAATTTCCTGCTGTGGAAAAATATAGGTCTTGCCCTATCTTTGGACCGAAAAACACTGGAGCCTCCATAGACTCCTATGGGAGCTGAAAAAAACTGAGGGAGTTTAGCTGCGGCCAAGGCTGTGAAAAGATGACAGCTGAGTCTATTTAAGTCATTAGGAGGATTTCTGTCAACTGAGGGGATTCTGAACAGCAGTGCATTTTTTCGGCAGTATATCGCACCCAGCCGAGTGAATGGACAAAAAACAGATGATTGCGATTGTATTGCGCGGCTAACTACAGAGCATAATGGACAGGAGCATGCGGTATAACTAACAGCCATGCCTTTGGTCCTTTTTTGCTAAGGAAGGGCCCTTCGTATGGAATAATTATATATACATCACTCATAATGACCTGGTAAACTACTTACACCGGGGGTTGATAGGGAAACTTTTATCAGCTTTGCCTTTTAATAAACCATGCAAGTTCTGGACTCGGCTCTCCCCACATCTGCTGCATCTCAGCATGTGGTAAATGAACATTGAACGGATTAAATCATAGTGATTATTGACCCTCCCGGCTAATCAATCCTAGATATAGACTTCAAGCGTCTTTCAAGACATTAGTAATTGCCTATTCTTCATGTGTGCTGAGGATGCATTCAGTTCACGGATCAATGTTATCAATAGTCTTCTTGTTCACTGCTTGATCTACATTTCGGCAAGAATTGACTGTCCTGGAGCTTAAAACTACTGAATGTGCGTTGGACTAAAAATCCCTACACATTAGATGTATCACTCTCTGGGGTGAATGTCATGGAATGGCTCATTTTAATCGGTAAGTGGAATCGGTCAGTTTAGAAAGAATAAGTATTTAGCCCTGCTAGAGCAGAAATGAAAGAGTTAAAGGGTAATCTGGGACTTTTTAAATTTCTTCTACTGATGACCTGTTAATCATCAATAGATATCGACAGGGACCTGCCGCTGGGATCAGCTGATTCCTGCGGCCGCTGTCACTGCGGTTAGGGCAGAAGTGTCACAGGTAGGGATAGGCGACACAGGAACCAGAGTACAATGCGAACACGAGGCTTACAAAGATATATATATATATAATTTTTTTTCTGAGGACGCACCTCACTTACATAGCTCCAGTATGTTTTGGTACCATAGCTTAGGAGAAGCATCCTCGGACGTTTGTTGGGGGTACAATGATGCACAAAACTGCAGGACTATGTGGATTCTCTGTAGCAGGCTCTCTAGCTGTAGCTTTGTTCTCTCAGCGATTCTCCACAGGAAAGGCTATCAATAGTAGATCAACAGGGTTCACCAATCAGGACCTCCCTTTATAAGCTATTTTCTGTACTGTGCTGTTTTTCTGCAGGAAGCAGGCAGCTCCATTCCAACTGTAGTGGCAAGTCGTGGTATTACAAGCAAAATTCCAAATAAAGTGAATGGCCTGCAATACCAAGCCTGCCCTCTGCAGTGGGATGGAGCTGTGTTCTTCCTTCAGAAATCAACTCAGTGCAATGATAAGGGCCAGGGAAAACACCTGAACATTGGGGGACCCAGCCAGCAGACTCCTGACAATCTACTGTTGTTGGTCTATGCTGAGAATAGACCATCAGACGTTTACAATTGGATAACCCCTTTAAGGCTCTTTATGAGTTTATTGCACTGGTTATTAAATATCTGTATTTTGTATGTAACACTAGATTGTTTGAACCTGTGTTACCCATATTGTGCATTTCTTCATTTTCAATATTCATGGCTGCAGATAGCTTGGACCTGACATTAACTCTTCTACCTGTCCTCCGAATTACAGGAAGGATGGGAAATCCACTTTATCTGTCTTGTATTGGTTAAAAATAATTGTGAAATGCCTGGTTATAGCATGATGAGATGATAGAGGAGATGCCCAGATTGGGGTTTCCCTTGACAAGCCAGATATGAGGGTAATGTCAAGTATGGTTCTCTCCTACATAGACTAGCAGGCATCCAATGAAACCAATTATTGAAAGCCATTCATTTCAGACATGTTATGGTTGCTGGTCATGACCAGCAGCATCCCCTTACTCGTCTTGCCATCATGCAAGGCCAGTAGCATGCCCACCGTGTTATCTGTGGCAGATTCCACATCTCCTGTGGGTTTATTGGTTCCGCTAGGGTGCATGCACCCAATCTGCCTCTTAAAGATCCAGCATGTGCACCCAACTTTCCAGTCCCCAACCAATCCTAATAGGTCTTAAGCTATTTAGGGCTACTCCACCCATAAGCAGGTGCCTGGGCACTTCTTCCCCATACTGCATGAAGGTGCAGGTTTGTTTCTGTCTGATCTATGCCTTAACTACCCAGCTTTCCTCACCTCTCCAATCTTGATCTTGGCTAGTTACTTGACTGCCCTTTCCTTGTCTAATGCCTGCCTGCCCTGAACTTGGCCAGTTCTGTGTTGTAACTTCTATTCGATGACTACGTCCTTGCTTACACCCTTTGGTACCACATTACAAACACCTGACCAATTGCATCAGCTGCATCTTAACTGAGACTACGTCTGGGATAATGGTCTGGGGGTCCCCACAGCGAAGACCAGATCTCAAGTGATGGGGTGAAACGTTGACAACTAGAAAACCCCAGGTGCTGCCCCTTGTGTCTTTCCCCCAAATCAAATCAGTTCTAAAATACAATGGAGCCACATCCACCGGTGTGACCAGAAGGTGCCATGTGATGCTTTATTTCCATTTAGGCATGATTCCTCTAGCATTAGCAGTGACTCCTTGGGGACCAGCTGCAGCTCCTTAAATGATGACCCTTACTCCAGATGAGGGGTATAACATTTCCTACAGCCTTCTAAGGTGCTATGATTACAATCCTATTACTAAAGGAAACATTTCCATTACAAAAACCTCTATAAGGAAATGACTCCATGCATTATTAAAAATGGCTTTGACAGCCATGGTTTAACTTAAAGAGGACCCGTAATCTGTCTTGGCAGGTCTGCTGTCTTAACTACTACACATGCATTCCTCGTGTGCTCTTCTTCTGCCCTCACTCTTTCATGTTTCTATCAGTTCTGGAACATCTCTTCTCAGAACTCTGCACTGTGCTGTCCCTTTGGAATTCCTCCTGCAAATGTATAAATACATTTACAACTGGGTGTTACCATTCTCTTTGTCAAAGGGGTGTGTCCTTGTACAACCTGCAACTGTCCAATCAACGTTGATTGTGTCAACATTTTAAAAGCGCCTCTCCAGCAAAAACACGTTTTCCATGCCTACTCCTTCACCTGATTGCCTGTCACATTCTCAATGTCTTCTCTTTGTATTTCAGCCACTTCCATGCTGTGTAGTTCCTTGTCTGATGCTTATCAGACACCATATTTAGGCCTACTGCACACTGGCAAGTGCGATATCGGGCCATGATTGACAGCCTGATATAGCTCTCACAATCCTTCTGAAAAGCCCTGGATGTGAGGCATTTTCGCAGGGAAACAACCTCGCATCACAGCAGGGCTGAAGAAATCTCCTGCTGTGGCTATCACAGCTGCAGAAGGGGTTTGTGATGTTCTCCCATTGCTCTCAATGGGGCCGGCAGCAGCAGCTCCGGCCCCATTGAAATCAATGGGAGAAGATTGCAATCCTCTGCCACTGCTGACAGCAGTGGCAGGGGATTCCTTCATCCCCGTGGGGAGTCTCCTCATCACTGAACACTGTGACAGCACTGTTGAAATATAAACCCTACCCTGAATATAATCCCTAGCTGCAGAAAAAAAATTAAAATAAATAATATATCACCTTAGAAGTGCTGTCATCTCCGGCGCGTCGTCCTGCAGGTCCCCGGCACTCTTCTTTAGCATCTCTTTTGGTCGGGGATTGAAAAATTCCCTGCTTCCTGAAAGCGCTGGCTCTGATTGGTCACAGTGCTCAGCCAATCAGAGGCAGCGCTTTCAGGAGGCGGAGATCTTTTAATCCCCGGCCAGAAGAGATGCTGAAGAAGAGTGCCAGGGACCTGCAAGAAGACTCGCCGGAGATGACAGCGCTTCTAAGGTGATGTATTATTTTATTTTATTTTCTGCAGCTAGGGATTATTTGGGGGGTAGGCCTTATTCAAGCCAGTGACAGTGTTCAATGATGAGGAGACTCCCCGCGGGGATGAAGGAATCCCCTGCCACATCTGTCACAGCAGTTGCATCGCAAGACCAATCAGGACCTTGGTCACCTGGTTGGACCAAAATGCGTCGGAAGTTTTACTGATATATGGCACGCAATGAATAAAGGCTAAGAACTTTCCTCACAGTCAGCTTCCTGTCTCCTTTGGATTATTCTGTTCATAAATTGCTGCTAAAGACTAGGCGGCCAAGCTGAATACGTGAAGGAGTCTTGCCATCTCTTGAGCCGAGTACTGTAGGGAGTAGGGTGAGGAGTGATATCTCTTCTTTTTACACTGCTTATTTGCAACATTAGTTAAGGCTATACCATTTTTGCCTGCAGGGAGGGGCAGTTTAATTATCATTACCTTCTATGTTCACCTAAATAAGCTACAGCCCATAAGTATATACTGAGGAGGATAAGCTGTGATTTACTCTATTATTACTGTATGACAGGGGCTGTGTGATCATCAGCAGTAATAGGAGTGCCTATGTCTCCCTCTAGGCAGTTTTTGTGGTAGATCCATGTAGCAGCATCCCACAGACCGTGAATCTGAATTGAAAATGAATACATAACCCCAAGTAGATCTGATCTGGTTAAGACTGAAATCACATGACCATCTGAGGAAAAAGAGGGTGGGAGATTCTGATAAAAGGAATAACTAACTCAGCTAAACTAAGTAACATTAGCTCTCTTATATATACTGGGGGAAATAGCTGCATCATGAATGAATATAAAAAATCACCGCAGTGGCCCTTTAACTGTTTTTTCATTTTTTATACTCCTTTTTTTTTGTCCCGAGTTCCAACAGCTGTAACTTTTTATTTTTTCATCAACCTAGCCATATGAGGGCTTGCTTTTTGCATGGAAAATGACATTTTTGTTGATACCATTTAACATAGTATACAGTATAATGTACTGAAAAACTTTTCTAAGTGGCATGCAATAAAAAAAAAATCAACTCTTTTTTTTTTTTGAAGGTGGTAGTTTTTACAGCATTGATGGTGGGGTATACATTTTTTTAAATCACTTTTTATTAAAGTTTTCTTTTTTTTAGTTTTCTTACAGCTTTAACCCCTGCAGGATAAATAATGTAATATTTTAATAGTAAAGACTTCTACAGATGTGATGATACCAATTATGTTAATTTTTTTTATTATTATTTTGGGTTTTTTTATATGAAAAATGGGAGTTATATTTTTTTATATTTTGGGAGTTATATTTTTTTATATATTTTTTTCCAGTGTAATGTTTTATTTTATTAAACTCCTAAAAAAAATTTTTGTTTTACTGCACGTAGGGGAATTGAACTGGTGATCATCTGATCACTTATACAACATATATTGTATGTCTCCAGTTATCCTATTAAGCTGTGTCACAGGCAGGGCTTCATAGGGAAAAATTCATGGTAGCCCTGAGCATCTTCACAAGACTCCATGCTGCTATGATAGCTCACCTGAACTCCACCTTGCGATCTTGTTGTGAGGGACCATGGGGTAGACATATGGGAGCTCCCTCAGAATTGACAGTGGCTTCTAAATAGTCAGTGGCTATGACTAGAGCTAGCTCATGAGTCCGCTCCATACTCACCCTGCAGACCAGTAACGCACATTTATGTCATTAATCCTTAAGGGGTTAAAGGGGTTTTAACAGTACCATAAAAGATTTTCTCACATCTCTATGCCTTCCTGGGATGCAGCTGAACGGCTCCCACGGCCCCTGCCCCAACTTCCAAAATGCACAGCCGGTGGAAGTAAAATGACTGTTGTGGCCAATCAGAGTGTCAATGACCACTGGCACCACACTCACATTCTGGGTGCCAGGGCCATGGGAGCCACTTAGCTGCGTCCCAGGGGGCCAAAGAGAAATGAGTATACTCTACTTTTTTTTATTTAACATCTGGGCCTGCTAGTTTTGTAGTACTGATAAAATACCTTTAGGGACACACCCCTTTGACAAGAAGAAAGATAACACCCTGTTGTCCATACATTTACTGGAGGAGTAACAGAGGAACTGTACAACACAGAATTCTTTTAAAAACTGCTACGTCAGTGTTGTATTATGGAGGATGCAAGTCTTTACAATAACAAATATGTCAGTAAGGGCTCCTTCACGTAGACGTATTTGCGTGCATGTGTCTGCATGCGCAAAATTTGCATGCGCGGTATGCAGTGAATATAATCCATTGATTTCAATGGGTTTGTTCACATCTGTATTTTAGATATGCATTTTCGCACTATCTTTCTGTGTATTTGAACACAAAAGTCCCCATAGAAGTCAATGGGGGATGCGCAAATTTTTTGAAACCCTATTGAAATCATTGGGGAAAAAAGATGGATCCGCTTTTTTCCATTTTATTTCATTTTTCTTCTCCAAAAACCGAACAGAGAGATGGAAAACCCTGAACTCACCTTAATGAAAGCAGTCTAATGTGGACAGACCCTCCTTAAAAGGGTTGTCTATAGTTATAAAAAGGAGTCTGTTGCTGAAACAGTGCCACTCTTCTCCATGTGATGTGTCTGGAATTACAGCTCAACCCCATTCACTTGAATAGCGGCAATACTAGGCATACATTAGTCAATGGACAAGAGTTGGGCAGGGTATCCTCTCTCCTTAAGGAGAGCACCTAGGAGGTGAGTGAGGAGATATATAAGGCCATGCAAGCTCCTCTATGAAATATATGCTAATAAGGAAGATGGAACAATACCTCTGTGGCACCACCTATTGGATGGCAGCATTCCTGCAAATCAATGTCTGACCCTTTATACAGGAACAATAATTGGGAATTGACCAAAAGCCAGAAAACAATACACAGACAGCTGTTTCGGGTTTTCGCCTCTCATCAGTGTGTGTCCTTATTTGCATATATTTCCCAGAGGAGCATGCATGGCATTCTAAGCCTCTTCATTCACCTCCTAGATGTTTCCACACACACCTTCTAGATGTCTCCTTAAGGAGAGATGATACCCCTCCCAACCCTCATCTATAAGCCTCTCACTAGCCAAGCCTGAACTCTACCCCGAAACAGCTGTCTGTGTATATTTTTCTGGCTTTCAGTCAATTCCCAATCATTGTTATAAAGACTTATTTAAAGGGTCTGACATTGATCTGCAGGAATGCTGCCATCCAATAGGTGGCGCTGCAGAGGTATTGTTCCACCTTCCTTATTTGCATCAATGGATAAAAGTGACACTGTATCAGTTTTTGTCCTCCTATGATCTGACTTGCTACAGAATGTTCTATCCCCGTCGTCTTTCTCGAAGGACTCCCAGTACAGAAGGTGTCAAATTCACAAAAAGTTACATCCTCTGAAGTCGGCGCACCCTATCAATCTCCACTTTTTTTTTTTTGACAAATTTCCATCAGATAAGTCTGCTGGATTTACAGGGGTAACATCACAAATGCTTCTAGTCTTTGAGAAGAGCACAGCACCAGACTAGCGTCATATTAATAGGGCAATGAAAAAGATTATTTCGCAATTTCTAGAGAAAACCCAATTCTTCGTGCTGTAAGACTGCAATGTGCAGACAATGTTTAATCAGTTAAGATGTGGAGCTAAAATTGGCAGCAGGAATATGCACCGTGTACATTCTGCAGCTCATTATTAAAAACCTGTCAAGTCAAACATCCTCTTCTCCTTTCACTGTTAATCCTGAACATGATTCTCCATCATTTATCTTCCCCCTGCTGTAAAGTGAATGACATTCTGTACATCCTGAGTATTACAGATAAGAAAACCAAGACTGACAAGCCCTGGGACTGACCCAGTACATCATTACACCGCTGTGTTCCCATTACTGTTTGTATACGTTATGGGCCATATTAGCTGGATGATATTAGTCAGCCTGGAATAGTGCATGAATCACAGGAAAGACTTAAAGGAACTCCTCATACCAAACACATATACCTAGCGCAGGGCAGAGAATGACTTAAAACCCATATCAGCTGGGCTACTACCCTGTTTCCCTGAAAATAAGACATAGCATGATTTTCCAGAATTTTTGAGGATGCAAAATGATTTTTCAGGCTTTTTGAGGATGCTTGAAATATAAGCCCTACTCCAAAATTAAGCCCTGCTAACAGTTAATTAAAAAAAGTCAACTTAAATAGTGTCCAGGCAGCTATACATGTAAAAAAGTTTAACCTTTTTGAACAAAAATTAATATAAGACACTGTCTTATTTTCGGGGAAACACGGTATATTACTAAGTGCAGGTATAGAGGAGGCACTAGAACTACACTACCAATCAAAAGTTTTAGAACACCTCAATCTTTCTAGTTATTTTTTACCTTAAGGGCGCCCACCCACTGGCGATTTTTTTTCCCTGCGAAATTCGCAGCATTTTTTTCCTGCAGGGGTCTATGGGACTTGTAATGTTAAAATCGCGATCGCGCAAAATCGCAATTTACCGCGAAACTTAACATTACAAGTCCCATAGACCCCAGGAGAAAAAAAATGCTGCGAATTTCGCAGGGAAAAAAAACGACAGTGGGTGGGCGCCCTAATACAGTTGAAATCCAGCAATAATGGTTCAAGGGTTCAAAAGTAAGTTAACCCTTTCCAATCCACAGTTTGACGTCTGAAGACATTATGATTTAAGGCTGTACAGCTCCAATGTTGGAAGACGTCCGTCGGGGTTCTCTTACTGTATATTGCCAGCCTCTGATGTCGGAGCCTATCCAATGTGTCACGTCATGCGGTACTGGCTTTAGCCAGCAGATAGCGCCGTTGTATAATGGAAGAAAAAGATTAAACCCCCTAGGAAAACCAGAATACAAATTGGATTGGAAAGGGTTAAAAACATAAAAATATGACATTTTGACTCCATTTAGTTATGGTATCTCCTCTGTGACTGCATTTTTAATAGCGCTCCCGTCTGTGGCTCCATTTAGTTATAGTGCCCCATCTATGGCTCCATTTAACTATAGTGCCCTCTGTGTGGCTGCACTTAGATATAATGCCTCTTCTGTAACTGCACTTTGTTATAGTGCCCCATCTGTGGCTCCACTTAGCTATAGTGCCCTATCCTTGCCTCCATTTAGCTATAGTGCCCCATCTGTGCCTGCATTTAGCTATAGTGCCCTTTCTATGGCTGAACTTAATTATAGTATTCCCTTTGTGGCTGCGCTTAGGTATAATTCTTCCTCTGTGACTGCACTTTGTTATAGTGCTCCTGCCCGTGGCTCCACTTGGCTATAGTGCCCCATCTATGGCTCCATTTAACTATAGTGCCCTCTCTGTGGCTGCACTTAATTATAATATCCCCTCTATGGCTGCACTTACTTATAGTGCCCTCTCTGTGGCTGAACTTTGTTATAGTGCTTCTTCCGTGGTGGCACTTAGTTATAGTACCCTCTCTACACCCCCACTAAGAGTATCTCCTATAAGTCCCACTTATTGTAGTTCCTTTGTGCCCCTACTGTTAGCAGCTACAATAAAACACTGGCATCTTCATGACACACAATAGTAGTGCTGGATGCTGCGCTCCCTGATTCCTTTCCCTCTCCTGCTCTCAAAGTGGAGAACAAGAAGTGGGGGAAGCGGAGCACAATGTCCGTAACTACTAGTGTGGATCATCAAAATACTGATGTTTTATTGCAGCTGCTGGACCACTGGAGTCACTGCAGCAAAGGGGGGGATCAGGACACATTGCATGTGACCTAGGACAGCCCCCCCAAATCCGGGACTGCCCTGCCGAATCTAGGGCAATTGGAAGGGTTGGTAAGATAAGGACTTCTCCTTCCTGCAAAAATCTGCATATAAAACCGCCCATAAAGAGGTACCATAAAGGGACTCACAGTACCCCCATAACAGCTCCAAGCACATGGCTCAGTGGTGTGCATGACGGCTTATAGTAATACCTCTATAACATACAGGTCAGTATTCCCTTCAGGAGGATTACTGCACTGTCTATATTACTGTTATAAAAACAAGCGGCAATAAATGGTCCAAGTGAGGACAAAGATACTGAAGTTCAGCTCCGGATTTATTTCTTTGGGGGTTTTAATCACATATTGAGAAGAATTACAGCTGTTGTAGCATGTCTGCCTTTAATTCAGGTCATGGTTATATTTGGAGAGTCTTAAAGACAAGAGCTGTTAGTGAAGATTACTATAATGATTGGTCTCCAGATGGTGAAGTATAAAGAGTTCTTTATTGACAAGTATTATTATATGCATAGATGTGGTATACAACGAATGGCCACTTTATTAGAGATCCCCATCAAGTAGTATATAGGACCTCCTTCGGCCTTCGGAGCCTCAACAATTCATCATGGTGCAGATTCCACTAGATGTTGAAATGGTTCTGCAGAAATATCGGCCCATGTGGACAGGAAGTTTCTTGTAGTTGTTGCAAATTAAGTGTAGATTCTGACATGTTCTGAACAGTTGACAGGAAGGGGTCACCGATTCATGCTGCTTGTGCCAAATTCTGACCTCCCATCAGCAAGTGTAGTGGCCCAGAGTTAATGGGGTCCCCTCCTGTACTTATGAATGTTTTCTGTAAGTTTCTTGTCAGTGTCTTGCTTGTGGAATGCATCAAGTATATGTGTATTGGATGGTTGCAGGCATGAATGAATTAATGTCTGGGTCGTGTCTGGAAAATGTATCGTTTTGTCTAGTGTGGTAATAAAAGAATGGACATGTGATGTGTGAGTGAGTTGAAGTTCCTGGTCTGGTTGACTGGTCTGAATGTCCTGTTCTGTCCGCCTGTCCGAGGCTGTCGGACTGCTATGGCTTGGGCCAGAGAGAGAAAGACTGTGTAGGAGTCAGTCAGCCTGAGTGAGAGAGCCCGGAGGAGTGGAGCATGGAAGAGTCTGAGAGGTGGTCCGTTGTTCTCACCTAGGCCTAGCCTCAGCCTTCATGTCAAAAAGGAGCAAGTGTACCCAGACTATGAGAAACGCATGGAAACCGCATGAGTCTGAGGAGAGAGAGAGAGAGAGAGAGAGGGAGGAACCGCTGGTAAGTGAGAGAAGTGCGAGTGACCAGCAGGTGAGAGAAGGAGAGCTACCAGGAGAGTTAATGCCTACAGATAACTGGGACTGTAGAGATACAAATACCCCGTGAATCGTCCCTGCACCACTACTGTAAGAACTGTTGGATTATTGTTATTGATACTTGTTAAGTAAACGAGCAGAACGAACGTTCCTGGTTCCTGTTCAGAAAAGTACACTTTGTGCGTGGACTATTTTATTGCCCTGGTATTTACATGGGAGGAGTCCACCACAGAGGACGGAACATTGGCGTCACAAGTGACAGGACTACAAGTAACTCTGTTTACTAATTTGTGATCTCCCCCTCTTGGTAACGAGTTTGGATCCCAAGTTAGCCTCAGGGTGCGTTCACACGAGCGTAGGCGTATTTACGTTCGCACGTGCGCAGCATATAATCGCCGGAAAGAAAGTTTTTTGGCGATCATGACCAGAGCTAGAAAGCGTATTATCGTTTGTTCCTACTTTGCAAACTATATTTTTGGCCATCGAATATGCGTTGGCGCGTATTTCGGTCGCATATGTTCCGTTTTTTTTCGGGTTGCCGTTTTTACGCGCCGTAAAATCGCCCGTGCGAACGAATACATTCGATACCAACGCCTCAGATGGTCACGTATATACGATTGGGCGCAAGAACGCGCCGTTTATGCGCTCGTGTGAACGCACCCTTAGGGCGAGCACCCACTGGCGATTGCGTTTTCCGCGAGAAAAAAACGCAGCGTTTTCGCCGCGTTTCCCGCGATTTTTCCGCGCGTTTTTCGCGGCGTTTTCGCTGCATTTTCGCGGCTTTTCCATTAATTTCTATTGACATTCATGGGTGCATTAGGAGAAAAATAAGGACACATATGCAACTGACAGTTCCTATGTTTAAAACGCAAACGCAACGCAAAAAAAACGCCAGTGGACAGGAACACATGTTATCTCTATGCCTGTGCAGGAAAAACGCAAAACGCAGGTAAAAAAACGCCAGTGGGTGCTCGCCCTCAGGGAGGAGATGGTAGAGCCCTGTGATAAGGCATTTCTCTACCCCACTGTCTCCTCAGCTGAGTGCTTGCTCCTTGGACGCTGGTGCAACAGAAATCTGGATTCATCTGACCAGGTGATAGTTTTCTGCTGCTCAGTGACCCAATTTTTGCACTCTTTTGCCCACTGGAGTTTTGTCTTTTTAGACATCAATGGTGCTGGAACTGGTCGTCTGCTTTTTTAGTTCTTTGCTAAGAAATGAGGAGTTGTGCTTTCAGACATACTAGTAGGAGCACAAGCATTGTATTTGGGACTGTAGTTTACATGACTATGTACCGCCTGTTCATCAGAACGGTACTTGACATCCTCCTCTGACTCCTTACATCAATAAGTTATTTACATCCTCAAGATCCCCTTTCGCTGGTTGTTTTTCCTTGATCACACCATTCTTGGTGTACTTTCCAGTTTACTTACCGTTACTCGAGAAAACTCTACAAGGTTGTCAATGTATGAAGTCCTGGCCCCGGCTAGTCTAGCACCGATGACCAGGCCTCATTGGAAGTCACTCAGATTCTTGTGTTTTCCCATCTAATATGAATTCAAACTGAAACTAATCCACAGAAAACTTGGCACATGATCTTATGCTGCACTCCGGTGTAAGATGTCTAATTTCCATACAGGGAAGCTCCAATCCTACCTATGGCTTTGTGTTTTGTGGATACTATAGAAAATGGATATTTTAATCAAAATTTGTGGGCTACACAAGCAAAAATCTGTTTTTTGTAGGCAGTTAATCATACCTTGCCATCTCAGCGCCTGTCCATTTCTCTCCTGTCCATCCTGTCCTGTGAGTAATATACTAAGTGTCTTGTATATTCGACCTGGGTAGCTAGTACAGAGCTACTGCACAGTCTATCGATCTAAAAAGCCTCAAGAGACAAAGAATGAACCTACTTACAGGAACAGGTTTTCTCCTTCTGTGATATAATTGTCCGATCTTTCATTGAGGTTTTTCTATTTGCTTCATCTAGATCAATAGATATATTTATATAAATATGAGTCAATTGAGTTAACACAAGGATGTTTTCTCCACTATCTTTCATATAGTAGAACTGGAGTTCTCTTCGGAGAATTGAAGTAGCCTGAAGAAAGTCAAGTGAGTGTCTACTGAATAAGACGGTTATTTATACAAATCGCATAAAAATGCAAGGCTCTTAACACATATTTAGATCAAAACATGTGGGCCCATCCGCCACATCCAGGCGAATATTATTGGATGGGTGCCGACCTCTAAAAAACACCTCTTTTTGGTGCAAAGGCCTCCACATGGACTCAAGGAAAGCTGGATACCTGACTATATACTTTCATTAAGCCACCTGGGAGGGATGGGTAAATAGAGAGGCCCAAAAAAAGGTGTTGAAGAACCTTCTGTTTTTATGCGGTTGCCATAAACAACAGTTGAGCAATTTTATTAAGATATTAAGTACGTATGAGTACTGAAGCATGTGTTACTGTTACTGTCATTGGTGCAGCCATGGCTTAGGAGCAGCATCAAATTGAATTTAGTTGTTGGAAGTTTAGACTTGTTTTTTGTATCAAGTTAGTGTCTACTGACGTATATACAGGCAAAGAAAACTGCAAAAAGCAGAATCAAATCGGATCTGTTAAAAATTTAGGCAAATTAGTAACAGGTTGTAGTTACTAAGTGTGATGAATGCACCAACATGGAATCAAAGGGATGGGTTCCTATAGAAGCACTCACATGAGAGAATGTAGTAGCGCAAAACAGCGCGCACCTGACAAAGATAGTACATTGGCTACTTGTGGGGCGCGATGTGCGGAAGTTTCCATTGACTCCCATAGGAGCAGGAGTTAATGGAAGCTCCTGCACTTGGAATAGATTCCCCTTTGCTTACAGCAGGGAATTTAAAAGGTGCTGCCCAGAAGCACACTTTAAATGTCCCACTGTAAACTCCTGTCAGTCCCCGCGGCGATGTGGGGACTCGCTTAGGGTCCTGTTAATCCCCGCAGGACTTACAGGAATTTCCCCATAGCAGGGAGAAAGAGCAGAACAATGGGGGATTCTCCAAGCACAGCTGCTTCAGTGAATGGGCAAATTTCATGTGCACGAAGATCGGGTCTTCTGCACCTGATAAAATTGACCGGTCATGCAATTTCGGGATATACAAGCGGCGCTGTTTTTGCATGCCTATGGGTGTGCAAAAAAACACTCGTCTGACCGAGGCCTTAATGTCATCTGTAGAAAGACTATTAATGTGTCTATTTATTTTTCATCTATCTATCTATCTATCTATCTATCTATCTATCTATCTATGTTATATCTATCTCCTATCTTTCTATCTAATATCTATCTATATCTATCTTCTATCTATCTATCTATCTCCTATCTATCTTTCTCATATCTATCTCATATCTATCTATCTATCTTTCTCATATCTATCTATCTATCTATCTATCTATCTATCTATCTATCTATCTATCTATCTATCTATCTATCTATCTATCTATCTCATATGTATCTATCTATCTATCTCATATCTATCTATCTATCTATCTATCTATCTATCTATCTATCTATCTATCTATCTCATATCTATCTATCTATCTATCTATCTATCTATCTATCTATCTCCTATCGATCTATCTATCTATCTATCTATCTATCTATCTATCTATCTATCTATCTATCTATCTATCTATCTATCTATCTATCTATCTATTTTACCAAAAGTATTTGGACACCTGAACAAGAATTGTGATTGTTTCATGATGTTGGCTTTGTGTCCAGCGGCGTACCCCATATATCCATTAGCGTGCAGTCTTGCCTTGTACGGTGCTGACGCGGTTTCCACTCACCTGTGGATTTTCAGTGTTCTCCTGGATAGTGGAAATCGAACTCTGCGAACAGTTCTTCACCACTGTCATTTGTCCCTTTTGGTTAATGTTTTGGGTTGTCCAGGTCTTGGTTTAGGCATTGTATGTTCTCTCCTCCACCTTGGAATCATGTTACTCACAATTAATTGAGCTTTAGTCACAAACTGCATGTAAACTCTGTAAGCTCCTTGAAATGAGACATGTTAACCGAAACAAAGGAAAACAAACTATGACTGCCACCTCCAAGGGTCTTCATCTTATGTGCATGATTTAGGACATGTGACATGCTAATAAGACACAATCCATTCTACTGATAGGGGGGTCCAATTACTTTTGGTAGGATAGTGAATATAGAAATTCACAGTGGTTGCAGTGATCAGAGCCCCCACCAATTTGGCAATTATGCCATATCCTACATATTAGCCATCAATGTCGGAAATTAGGTTAACCCTTAGAATAGTTTAGAGTATCTTTCAGAGGTTGTCCATTTGCAAATTATTGATGGCTTATCCTTGGGATAGGCCATCACTGTCGCCTAGGATCTCTGATGATTAGCTATACGCTGGGACATTTCACTCATGCACTGAGCTAATTTTTGCAGGAAGCAGGCAGCGCCATCCTCACTGTAAAGGTCAGGCTTGGTATTGTAGGCCAAGTTCTCATTCGCTTCCAATGAGAGCTGTGCCTGTGATATCAAGCTTGGCCACTGCAGTGGGAATGGAGCTGTCTACTTGCTGCAGAAATCCGCTGTGCATGAGTACACTGGCCAAGTAAATTGGTGATCGCCAGGGGTTTCTGCCAAAAAAAAAGGCCAGAAGAGGAGTCTACAGCTCTGAGTGGAGAAGAGTTGATCCACATTGTTGAGGACACAGAAAGACAAGATCACAGAGTACACCTGCAATGACTTGTAAGTGAGGCTGGCCTCAGTAAAACCGTAAGTGTGCACTCCGATAGGGACGGTTGTTAGCAGGCCTGCTATTTAAAGACACTAACATAATGTAAATCTGTGTTCACATCTGGGACATGAAGTGTGTTATTTACAGAGTCATTGGGAACCAACTTTTATGAGAGACTGAATTGGGGTGGTCATCAGCAAAGCAAAATTTGGTGTTATATTCCACCATCTATATTTTCATGAGACTGTCTAGTTAATTATTGATTGCACTTGAAATTGTCCACAAAGTATTACTGGTATAGGGCATAGAGCATAGTCAGTCCAACGTTCTAGCTAGCGGTAGATAGCCCTTAGGAATTCTAAGCCACATGTTCAATTGTTTGACTATCATTATCCTTTTACCTACCGTTATTTCTATGCTCTATAATAAATCTTGGATATTTTGGTTACTCCGTCTGCTGCATCATATCCTGCGCGGCTATTTTACCACCCACGACATAAAAATGACCCGCTCTTACAATATCGGAGTTTCGTCCCCCTTTGGTCCTCTCTAGTTTCATTTCAGTGGTTGTCAGTAGAGCTTTGCATGCAGCATATAAAGCTGCTGAGGCTTTTAGAGCTGCCCTAGTGATGATATCTGAGCATCTGCTGAGATGATGGTGAGAAACGTTGGGGAGATGATGAATGCGGACAGATGGAGAACAATGTTAACAATTGTTTTATCACCTTCTTCTCAGGCTTAAAATAGACTTAATCTGTGAAGAACTGAATTTCATTCTCACCACAATAGGAGCCGGCATGGATGCGGTGCGCACACCCACGTATACAAGACACGTTAAGTAGTCCGCCGCATCATTCATTATATCGATATTTGCAAACTTACAGAACACTGCACTTTTTATTGGGGTATTAATTCAATGTAAAGTAATCAGCATATTCCTGGAGGAGCGATGTATTCTTTTAATTGTATCTGCTCTTATAAGAAAATTATTGACCTGATTATGTTAGGAAATTATCCTGGTGATCGGAGAAGCAAAGGGCTAATCGCCTAATAATGTATACAGCGGTCCGATTGTACATTAGAGGGTAATTAGAGAGGTTGTTACTAGGGATGGTCAGACACCAAGTGTAATATATTGAATATAAGGGGAGGGAGCCAGACCTAAATGGAGACTTTATTTTTATGTTCATAGTTAGAAGGTCTTTTTTATTGCTTGCATTCATCTGTACATGGAGAGACATGTCCAAAATTAGTCCTGAGCATAAAGCCAATTAACATTAGTGATCCTCAATAACGTTTTTGTACATTAGGGGGGACTTGTAATGCATTTTATTGACCTCAGAAGGATGAGTCAACCTTGAGCTGACTCGGGGATTGAACCTGCAACCTTCAGGTTGTGAGTGAGACTGCCTACTGCTGCCTAAACACGCTGTGCCACATAGGAACCTGGCCTTAGTCTCTCCCAAAATGTCCAGAAGTGCTCACTTTAGTTCAAATTGTGCAAAACCCACCCTCTTTTTATGGTCTGGTTCTAAGGACAGTCCCGGGAATATCAGGACTGTTGGTGTTTCCTATAACTTTTTGATCTGTTCACTATGAAATTTGGACTGGTTTTTAGAGACCAAACTTCAGTGCCACTTTACTATATCCTTTACTTATATTTTTACATTTTGATGCTTTGATATAAAACATGACTATAAAAATACAAAAACTTATCACTATTTTGTTATTAAGTTTAAAGGGGGTGCCCGACTTGTAAAAATACTGGACAACCCCTTCTTAAAGTAACAAATACTGATATACTCACCTCTCCCCACTCCTGTTGTGTCCCGTGACAGCGCTTGGTCCCCCGCTCCAGTCTCTGTTTACAATGGCTATCCCACCCGGTTTATGGGACATCGCAAGGGCTGCAGCCAATAATAGAGTTCAGGCAGAGCCGTACCTTGAAGCTCCTGGGCCCCAATGCAAAGCCTGGAATGGGACCCCCAACTATAATGCTTTATTCATAGTACTGAGCCTTATGGGCCTCCTAAGGCTCCTGGGCCCAAGTGCAACTGCATCCCCTGCATCCTCTATAGTTACGCCCCTGAGTTCAGGGATCGATCACTGAGCTCTGTTATTGGTTGCAGCCCCTGTGATGTCCTGTAAACTGGGAGGGTTTGCAGATGTCAACAGACATGGGACACAACAGGATCGGGCAAGGTGAGTATATCAGCATTCGTTATTTTAGTGCATGTAGAATGGATTGTCCAGAGTTCTTACAACTTGGACAACCCCTTTAAGGATAGATTCTCATGGCGTCTTACAGCCTGTCTGCAGTGTCCATCCTGTGTTTCCATCTAAAATGACAAATTCAGATGGCATTCAGATGGAACCATAAGATTGCATTATTAGGGCGAGCACCCACTGGCGTTTTTTTACCTGCGTTTTGCGTTTTGCGTTTTTCCTGCACAGGCATAGAGATAACATGTGTTCCTGTCCACTGGCGTTTTTTTTGCGTTGCGTTTGCGTTTTTAACATAGGAACTGTCAGTTGCATATGTGTCCTTATTTTTCTCCATGGAAATTAATGGAAAAGCCGCGAAAACGCCGCGAAAAACGCCGCGAAAAATCGCGGGAAACGCTGCGTTTTTTTCCCGCGGAAAACGCAAACGCCAGTGGGTGCTCGCCCTTAAGATGAAGACCAAAGCTACAAGCTATGGTCTCTGTTTTAGCAGGCTTCTGTTAGTTTTCAGCATTTTTCGGGCTGACAGAGTAGCGTGAAGCTTTGGTCTTCGTTTTAAGAATGCCAGCCAATGGTTCGGCATTACAGATGAAAGCCATGGATGGACATCATAGACGGTCTGTAGACTGTCTGGCATTAGAGTTTTTCTCTGCCATGTGTCTTGCTGGTTCATCAAAACCTTCCATAAAAGGTACCATGTTAGCCAGTAAAACAAAATGTTTCTCAGTAAGAGAAACAAAATAGATCTGAAGAAACGTAAATGTACCCAATCACATCATGTCTTTGCGCTTTTCTGTTTATACTGTATATTTTTCTTCAGATATATATTTTTTGTACCAGCCTGATGGAAAAGGTCTAAATAGTCTTGAAAGCTTGCTGTAACACCATTTCTTTTTGATAACTATTAAAAGTTATCATATCTACAAGATGATTTTGTTTCTCTTACTGAGAACAACGATCTTCAAGAACTCTTCTGAGAGACAGAGACGGTACAAAAAGAACAAAGTGGAGATGTTTTATGTTTTGAGATGTTGAAATGTTGTAAGAGCATCTACTGTGGTAGACAATCCAACATATTGTAGAGATCTCAAATATGGCTTCTCATTCCAACAGAGGGTCAACATCACATTCAGCTGGGGCCAGGTCATGGATTAGCAGACACATGTTTGAGTTGAGGAGAAAAACTGAAAACTTTCCAAAGTAGACCATCCAAGATCTGCATTTCTTTTGGGCAGAAGACATTGAAGGAACACGGAGCAGTGTTGAACATGAATGTTTTATTAGGTCCGAACCCAAAGCCGATCAGCAGAATGGAGGGTTTTGTTGGGGAAAAAATTGCATCATCAATTTCTGAGTCCATGAAAATGGGAAAAATTAAATTTGCTCTGTATTTGGTTTCAGTAGACGACAAGGCAATATTTTTGTTCGTTTTTCACAAACATTTTCCCATTGTAATCTGAAATAGTTTACTACTAGAGATGAGCGAGCGTACTCGCTTAGGCAAACTACTCAAGCGAGTAGTGCCTTATGTGAGTACCTGCCCGCTCGTCTCTAAAGATTCGGGTGCCGGCGGGGGAGAGAGTGAGAAAGAGATCTCCCCTCCGTTCCTCCCCGCTCTCCCCCGCCGCTCCACGCCCCCCACTGGCACCCGAATCTTTTGAGACAAGTGAGCAGGTACTAGCATAAGGCACTACTCGCTCAAGTAGTTTGCCTTAGCGAGTACGCTCGCTCATCTCTATTTACTACAATTTAATGTTTCACAGACAGAAGGCATAAATGCAGTTAAAGGAGGTCTGTCAGCAGTTTTGACCCCTGAAAACTACTGACAATGCTTTATAGGTCATGAGGAGCACAGTTTAATCATATCTTAGGTGATAGTCATGCAGGTTAATGACCAAAAAAATCCATGCTTTATTCCTACCTGTGCCATAATTGCAAGTGCCCAGGAGGCGGTCTCTTCATGTTTAGTGCCTTGGGCTCTCTGCACTAAACACTCCCCAGCCCAGGGGTGTAACTAAAGGCTCCGGAGCCCTGATGCAAATGGTGAGCTGGGGCCTCCCTCTATCTGTATCTGTACCCGCACCCATAACTAAACCATGCTGCACAGAGGTATAACTTGAAGCTTCTGGGCCCCAATGCAAAACCTGTAACAGGGCCCCCAACTATAATGCTTTATTCATAGTACTGGGCTCCCTATATGGAGAAGAGAGGCCTTATGGGCCCCCTAAGGCTCCTCGGCCCGGGTGCAACCGCATCCCCTGCACCCTCTACAGTTACGCCCCTGCCCCAGCCCCTCCCCTATGCTCTTAGTGACTACTCTAGCAGTCTCCTGATTCGACACCAGAGCAATCAATCAGAATAAAAGGGAGGGTCTGGGGAGCATTTAATGCAGAGAACCCAGGAAACTGAACATGAAGAGACCACCTCCTGGGCACTTGAAATCATGAAGCAGAGGGGAATAAAACTTGGATTTCTCATTCAAGCATTCTGCATGACTATAACCTATAAAGAGCTGTCAAGAGTTTGAGAGGTCAAAACTGCTACCAACTACTTTTGGCACCTATTTTTCAGCCTGTGGCGTCTAAGTATAATACAATATACATAATCACCAATTAAGTATTAAAAGGCAAATAAAGGTTTGTTATGTAAATGAATGCTTTACCCTTGAGTTCAGCAGCTAGCCATCGACACCACTAAATCAACACGCAGCCACGTGGACAGTAATATCATTTCATTCCGGACGACTTAATTAGAAAAAGCATATGATGTTAAAAGGCCAATTCCACTATTAAATAGGAGGTATCTTTTTCTGGGACAAGTCAAAATTGCCCATTACTTATTCTGTCTCCATGAGTGATAGAGGGCTCAGGGAGAGGGCACAGTAATCTGGAGCAACTCGAGTGAGCTAATGACCTGTATAAAGTGGCTATTATCTACTAATTCTACTTCGGTTTCATACAAGTCCACTGCTTCTACATGTATTTAAAAAGTTGAATTATTTAAAGGCATGGCAACTCTTTCTTTTTCCAAGTAAGTGATCTAATGACATTGGACTAGCAGACTCATCCATAATTTCCTTTAAATCTTTAACTCAGCCTCTACTCCCTATAAGTCAAGGTACTCATCATTCTTTTTAGCAAGTTTCTTGAAGGAACTCTACAACTTGCTTGATATAAGAGCTGCAAAGCTTGAAATACATTAGCATCTTATTCATTCTTTCAGTTTTATTGGTTCAGAAACTGTTTTAGAGGTTCTTCATTGACACCTCTGATAATTCAGGGGCAAACTGAGAGTAATCTAAAAAGATTGCGAAGTTTAACTAAACACATTAAGAAAAAGTTCTGTACCACAGTTTACGGCTTTTGCTATGTTAGAATAAGATTACATGTTGCAGCAAGTTATCGTAGTTAACGGGGTTTTCCAGGGAAATACTATTGATGACCTATCCTCGGGATAGATCATCAATAGCTGATCGGCTGGGGTCCGTCACTTGGGATCCCAACCGATCAGCTCAGTGAGCGCATGCTGTCAGCAGTGCAAACACACTGAGGTCGGAGCGGAAGCCTCCACGCCAACCTCCATGTAGTGGCCAGTTCTTGTACCTGCAGGTACTGCTCCCATTGATTTCAATGAGAGCCATGCCAGCAGTTACAAGCGCCGGCCACTACACGGAGGTCGGCGCTGCTTCCGCTCCGAAGAGCCTAGAAGAGCCTAGTGCTGACTGCACCACCACAGTGTTGGGAAAAGCAGCTAGGAAGACATAAAAGGGAGAAATATGGCCCAATAGAGGGACAGTGTGGATGATCCATGTGTGGTACCTAATGGAACTGCAGCTTAGCCTATGAGACAGTTAGGCCTGAGATCCATCTATCTGGGAAGCTGCAGAAGTTGTAGAGTTGACAGTGGGCGTAAGGCCGGAAGGCGTTACGTAGGGCCTGAGCACAAGCTGTGTGGAAAGTCTCCTGGTGTGATGGAACGAGGCTTCAGAGGAGAGCGGTTTGGCTGTTTTGCTAAACAAGGACTATATCAGGGAGCAGAGGGTAGCTGCTTGTTAGTCTGGGGTTAGGAAAGTCTAGCTTCGGAAAAGGGTGGCTTGTTTTGATTTGCAAAGGATGTTATTGAATCTGAATTGACTGAGTGTCTTATTAGCCATGGTGGGTTAGCTCTGGGAGAGTCTGCAAGGGCTGTACTGAGGAACATCAGCCCATAGGGAACCTGTGAGCAGTGCAGAACTCATACCTGGGATAGACTGTAGCTAGATCCTATTGGGGGCTATGAAAATTTATTGTCCAGGGGTCACAAACTATTTGTTGCATTAGAGTTCTGGTGTTGGTAGGGGAATTTAAGGGAGTAGGGCATGAGAAAGAAGAGACTATCTTCTGACCTGCAGTTAGAAGTAGAGTTAGACCTGTGTGAAGTAATACAGTTCTGACTGGGGTTCCTATAGAGCTAGTAGGGACCCACGTTAGTGATTGATATACTCACTAAGTGTTGTATACTGATTGTTTTGTATTCTGCAATGTGAAGCAACAAGGACATATTATATATACTGCAACCATTAAGATTGTGTGCCTCATCTGAGTACTGTTACCATAAAGCCTTGTGTGCCACTGTAGGTGAAGAAAATAAAAGGAAAGTTAAACAGTTTGAATTGAATTGGTCTGTGATTGTCAGGGGAACCACCGAAGAGCCCCTGGTTATAGGCGACTAACTAGACACTAGAGCCATGATACACTTAATTTAGATTAATAAAATGCATTTGAGGAGGATTTAGCCCTTGCATTTCTTTTTTTGAGGTCTTGGCATTAAAGGGAACCGGTCACCTGCCTATAGCACCATAAACTAACTTATGATGCTGTCAGGGCAGGTGACAAGGAGTTGGGGGATGCATGTTTTATACTCGCCAACTTCCTGGATCCCGCGGTACCTGTGGCTGAAATCCACATGCTGGCCAAAAATCTAACTCTTTTCAGAGTCCCGTGTTTGCGCTTTCCTATACATGTCTATAGGAGAGTCTGCACACAGGACTCTGAAAAGAGTTGGCTTTGGTCCGGCGCGCGGACTGCAATGGCAGGCATTGCGGAATACAGGAAGCGAGTGAATATGAAAAATACATCACCGACTCCCTGTCACCTGCTCTAACAGCACCATAAGTTAGTTTATGATGCTTTAAGCAGGTGACAGGTTCCCTTTAAATTGCTGTATTTTTGTTTTATTACTAAAACAGCACCATGTCTGTCCATGAGCTGTGCCTGTTATTGTAACTCAACCGCATTCATTTTAATAGGGCTGAGCTGCAATACCAAAAACGGTCCAGTGACAAGAGTGGTGCTGTTTCTGCAAATAAGGTAGTCCCTCTTGTTTTTAAATCCTCTACAACTCCTTTAAAGAGTACCCTAATTGACTAAGGAACTCTTGGCCTCCTCTAGTCATGGACCCTTGGGTACTGCCCCCAATGCTCCAATAGGCAGTCAATCCTTGAAATAGTTTCTTACCTGCCACAGTGACTTGATGTTAGGTTCCTAACTTTATAATAGGTGCTTGGTTGAAGGATATTCTGGGCCCTGTCATTTCTTTTGTTTTCAGGCCTGCTGCACAACCGATCTTGTTGGAAGGAGATGTAGGTAATTACGCAAGAAATTACTTGGGAGATGATGATGGGTAGAGCTGGTATGAATGTTTGAAGACCCTTTTCAGGCAGTGTTGCTCTATTTCGATGTAGTTATGGATCTCTTTCTTCATAGTATCACCCCAGTTCCAACCTTGTTGGAAGGAGATGGAGGTGATTACGCAAGAATTTACTTGGGAGATGATGATGGGTAGAGTTGGTCTGAACGTTTGAAGACCCTTTTCAGGCAGCGTACCTCTATTTCGATATAGTTATGGATCTCTTTCTTCATAGTATCACCCCAGTTCCAACCTTGTTGGCAGGAGATGGAGGTGATCACGCAATAATTTACTTGGGTGGTGATGACAGGTAGAGTTGGTCTGAACGTTTGAAGACCCTTTTCAGGCAGTGTTGCTCTATTTCGATGTAGTTATGGATCTCTTTCTTCATAGTATCACCCCAGTTCCAACCTTGTTGGAAGGAGATGGAGGTGATTACGCAAGAATTTACTTGGGAGATGATGATGGGTAGAGTTGGTCTGAACGTTTGAAGACCCTTTTCAGGCAGCGTACCTCTATTTCGATATAGTTATGGATCTCTTTCTTCATAGTATCACCCCAGTTCCAACCTTGTTGGCAGGAGATGGAGATGATCACGCAATAATTTACTTGGGTGGTGATGACAGGTAGAGTTGGTCTGAACGTTTGAAGACCCTTTTCAGGCAGTGTTGCTCTATTTCGATGTAGTTATGGATCTTTTTCTTCATAGTATACACCCCGGTTTCAACCTTGATTGAGGTGATTACGCAAGAATTTCCTTGGGTGATGATGATGAGTATGAATGTTTGAAGACCCTTCTCAGGCAGCATAGCTCTATTTCTATATAGTTATGGGTGTCTTTCTTCATAGTATACACCCCGGTTTCAACCTTATTAGTTTTATGAAGCATCATTTCCATTATATGATTAATGGATTTTCAAAAATTTGCTCTTCTAAACAACAAGGCAAATGTGTCAGAATAAAAAGACCAGCCATGGCTGATGTGTTCATTTATTTCAGGCTCACCAGTTCTTGTCCCGCACACACACAGACACATTCACAGTAAGACACGGTGATATGCTCTGACATGCCATCCTAAACACTGACACAAAATGACACGATGATGAAGTTTTTATGACTTCTGTAGCATTAGGGATCACTTGATAGTGAGTGTATAAGGCTTCAGAATCACAGCATGCATAATAACTGTCATAGAAGTTCTCTATCCACCAACAAGAAAAGGCAAGAAAAACCTCCATGTACAGTATATTCCTCACTGTATATTAATTACTAGGGAGACAGGTTAATCCAAGTGTTAAATGTAAGAAAGCACAGTGACCTTCATCACTGCTACTGACTGAAACTTAACTTTTATTCAAATTATTAACATTCATAAGCCCAATAAACAATTCGCACCCAGAAAAAGAAACTGTAACGACAGTGGATGTGGAACCACTGTGTCAACCTACCGGGTAGGTGATGATCCATACCAGCACGGTGGACAGCCGACCCCAACGTGGGAGGTAAGATACCGGATGTACAAACCCCATATGCAGATGGATATTAGGGAAAGTATCTTGCCCTGAGCTGATAACCAGGAGAGGGAAACCCCTGCTTATAAGCGGGGCTGGCATCCCGACAAGGACAACCCCACAGTCTTCTTCTAGGTGCTGATTGAACCTGATGGGACAGAACAACTATAAAACAAACAACAGAATAATACTGGGGTGTACAGGAACAAAGGAGGTACAGGCTGACAAGAATAAACAGAGAAGCAAACTCACAAGGATAACAGACAGCAGAATACACGAACGGAGGACCAGACCCCGAGCAGATAGCAAGGTAACTGCTGGAGCAGCGGCTAAACATGGAGTTATGGACAGGAATCACACAACAACACTACAGTACTGTCTAAAAGGCCCAGGGCAGCTATATAGGGCAGTAATTAGAAAAGGTGCATCAGCTGAGCAGGAAGTCCAGAACCAATTAACCCTAGGAGTGCTTGAAGAGAATAAATCTAAGTTCTGTGAACAGGGAGAGCAGGACGATGCCCGCGCCTGCCCGACACAGAAGCAGAGGATTGTGTCTGAACGGTGCACCTAACAGAAACATACACTATCCTACCAAACATAATTGGACACCCGAGCAAGAATCAAAAGTAGTATTTATTTACATATGTTAACACTTAGTGGGGTTCCTCTGGCCATAATGATATCAGGCACTCTCCATGGTATACTTTCTACTAACATCTGATACACTCCAGCTGGTATTTCCTTCAATTCATCCTGCAAACATTTGTCGAGTTCTTTTAAACAAGATAGACGCTGTTCATATTTCCTGACCCAACATTCCAGTTTGGATTTTCAGTCCAATTGTGGAACATCCATATCCTCAAACCAACGTAAACCAGTGTTGCTGACCATTCCCAGAGTATTACCACTTTGTCAGCAGCACATTATTGTCTAGAATGTCAGGGTACACCTCCGTGCTCATGGTTCTTGTCACTGCAACCAACAGACTAAAACCATGCCATGTCAAACATCCCCAGACCATATTTAACTGTGGGCACAACATACTCAAGTAAAAGGTGTCCCTAGGAGTCCTCCACACCCAGGTACATCGGTCTGATTTGAAGATGCAGTAGCACAATTCGTCACTCCATAGAACGTTCTTCCATTGCTTAACCATCCAATGATGAAGCTCCTTGCACCATTATAGATGCATCTTCTATGAGAGAACTGGCCAATCATTTGCAGGTTAGATGGAGGGAAATACAAGCTAAAGAGTTTCGGAAGTTAGTAGAAAGTTTGCCACAGACAATATCTGATGTCATTAAGGCCAACAAAGCCCCACTAAGTATTACTATATGGAAATAAATATACTTTTGATTCTTGCTCAGGAGTAGGATAATGTAAAACGGTGTGCAAACACTACATTTACTCATATACAGAATGCTATGAAAAGACAGTGTAGCTCGGAGTTGGTGGTATCTCAATCCGTTACTCGCAATTCTGTCAATCTGGGTATTTAAAAATGAATAAATAAATCACATGAAAGTCCAAGATGGAGTTCAGGATTAAGATAAACTCTCCCTTTGTCACCTCCTCAATATTCCTACTTGGAAGTAGAGTGCTTGCTCTGATTATAGCTAAAATATTCTTAATAAATGTGTTTAGCATTAAAAAGGCTGATTGATGCAATTATCGGTCATTTTCTGATGACCTATCCCATTTAGATGAGTGCATTGTCTGTCATACGAAGTACGGATGTGTTACATATAACATTACAAATGTATAATATCATCAGTATTGTATCTGTATTTCCCCAATAGAAAAAAATAATAGTGAATGTAAACACAGAGGCAAATACAGACAAAAGTAGCACATTCTGCGTTTTTACAACACGACGGTAAAAAATACGGCCATGTAAGTGGATACATAGATTTACATTAGCTCATGGACCAAATATGGAGTAAAAATACGCCCGCCTGAAAGCGCCCGTAACTAGAGATGAGCGAGTATACTCGCTAAGGCACATTACTAGAGCGAGCAGTGCCTTAGCCGAGCATCTGCCCACTCGTCTCTAAAGATTCGGGGGGCGGCGGGGGGCAAGGAGTGGCAGGGGAGAGCGGGGAGGAACAGAGGGGAGATCTCTCTCTCCCTCTTCCCCCCCCCCCCCCGGTTACCCCCGCCGCAACTCACCTGTCACCCGCGCCGGCCCCCGAATCTTTAGAGACGAGCCGGGAGATACTCGGCTAAGGCACTACTCACTCGAGTAATGTGCCTTTGTGAGTATACTCGCTCATCTCTACCCGTAACCCATTTAGGATCAGGCACAGTGAATATCCGGCGCCTGGTCCTGGGCTTAAAGCCCAGCTATATGTAAAATTTCGGCGAGGATTAAAGCCTCCTAGCCGTGCAACCAATCAGAAGCAGGATGGGTTGTCAGTTGTTAGTAAGGCAGGAAGGGTTTTTAATTCTTTCCGCCTCCTCCTTTCCCCAGTGCTCAGCGCTCAATGAGCACTGTGTACTAAAAAGTGAAAGTGGAAATGTAACTTTCACTACGGGGGAGGGGGGGATTCGTGACCACTGGGATTCCCTGCTATAGCAGAGCTGCAGGGTCATACTAGACCCTTATCAGCCCTTCCAGGGACTATTATCACTACAGGAGATGTTTTCCCCTGTAACTGGGGCTCCTATGGATGCCCCAGCTACAGTGGGAAAATGCCAAATTACAAAAAAAAATTAATGTCCCCCAGAGGTCTTGTATGACATTACGGGGGGGGGGGGCATAGATAGTAAAAAACATAATTAAATACATGAGTAAAACAAAATGACACAATAAAACAACAATATATACATAAGAAAGAAAATAACCCCAAACCATCGCCGTATGCAGCCTGTAAACCAAAACCACACATATTACATATCAAAACGTCCGAAACAAAATGTGGGACCCGTTCCTGTACTTTATTTTAGCGTAACCATACTAATTTATAAAAATCTTGAAAAAAAACTTTTTTTTTTTAGCTTTTTACCCCAAATAAAACTAAAAAACAGGGGGAAAGAAGTCAGTGAAAACGATATTAAAATGTAGCCCTATATGTCACAGAAAACAAAACGCAGCAAAAATAATTTTGGCAGCGAAAGGAAAAGAAATAGGGCAATAAAACCGGCACATGGGTAAAATCCCTAAAAAGTGTCTGGTCCTTAAGGTACAAAACAGCCTGATCCTTAAGGGGTTAAACATCAAATCGCCCATAAGCCGATCTCTACTTAGCTGTAAACCCGTCTCGCCCGTCTTGCTGTTGCTGGAATTAAACTTTTATTTCACAACTTTTCTATGTCCGCACAGAACTCCCCATCACCTCTAACTTCTCATTGTCGGCATTTCATTACTTATTTGTGTGATGCCATTACCTTGGGCAGAATCAAACCTGATTGTTGTTGTTATGGCAACATTCTGAATAGTCTGTTAATTGAAAGATGTATTTTGTGTCCTATTGTCATATAATTCTGGGCAATGTGCCAGGACAAAGAATCACACATACAGGAATGTCTATGATAATTATCATAGAATTAAGTGGATAAAAGTGAATCTGGTTCATTTAAAACCAGCCCTGCAAAACCATCTGTTCATAAAGGAGGCATAAAAGCAAGGCAGAAAAATGTGGATATAGACATAACAGTCAGGTATAAATGTGTGATCTATACAGAAAGTCATACAAAAACCGATTATAGATAACTACACATTTTCATTGCTCTGCTGTAGAAGAACTATTTGTTATCATCTACTCAAAAGTAAGCTGGAACTTTGGAGGCCTACTGCTTAGGATTCCCGATGCTGCTGTCCGTAGTGCAGTGGCCCGGCTTGGTATTGCAGGCACATCTCCTATTGAATTCAATCAGAGCTGTGCCTGCAGTACCAAATCGGGCCACTGCAATGTTGACAGTGCTGTCTACTGCCAGTGCTGTCCACATTGACAGCAGAATCGGGAATCACAGGGACCCCAAGTGGCGGACTGCCAATAATCATCCTGTGGATAGAAAAATGTCCAAAGTTCTGAACAACCCCTTTAACATTGATGGACACTACTTAGGACAAGGCCTCACTTTTTGATTGGTGAGGTTCAAGAGGAAAAGTAGACATCTTGGCTTATTGTGCACCGAATGGCCATTTTAATACCCTTTTAAGCCTAGTGCCTGGGTAATAAAAATGCTCTTCACCACCATCGTCCTCCTACCCCTTTCCTTCCCTAATTTTTGAGTGGCTAAAAAGATACCAAAAAAGTCATCCTTGCCTAACTCCCTCCATGCAGTCTCCATACAATTCTAAGTCCAGCTGCCACATGCTTATCTAATTATGTGACAGCTGCAGCCAATCAATGGCCTCAATAGCAAAGAGATTGGTAATTGGCTGCAGTGGAAGTGAGCCAACAGTGCAGGAAGCAGAGTGCTGAGGGCGCACAAGAGGTGGGTATATCTTGTTTCATTATTTTCTAAGCTTCACGTCTTGAAAACATGGATACAGTTGATTATGGTTCCACTGCTAGGAGCCCCGCTGTAAATGCACTGTGTAGCCTATAGTTAAAGAGGCTTTGGTGCACAGCACAAAGAATCTCAATTGTCCTTACTTTGCCAACTTTCTACACATATCTTATATAAAAGGCCTACAAGCTTTTTCTTGCACCACACTTTGACCACTTTGCGTGATGTTTGGTGGATGATTTTGGTGGCATTGGATTTGTGACATCCTCACCACCACCGTAAAATCATAACATTTGAGTTTGATGCACTAAGTGACCTGCCAGGTCAAAGTTCCTATGTTAAGTCTACAGCCAACAGCGCCACTAGGGGGGGTCAAGCGTTGATAAGCGCCGTTCATATCAAATTGATATAAAAAATTGTGCTTACCAGCTTGACTGTTGCTGTGTCCCCAAAACGTGGATGACCAAGTCATGGACGGCGAACAGTTCAAGACGAATCCTGGACCCACGGACAAGCCAGTTTCTCCAATAAGTCACACCATACTGAAGTTTAAACTCTGGGATCCATGGATAACGTTTGGATTTACAATCCTTTCTCCAAACATTTTAGTTTCGGGTAGCGAACTTTGAAATCACAGAGGTGAGGGGGAACACAAAAACATATTTCACTGGAAAAGAGCCAAAAATGCAATATCTGATAAGGTGCAGAGCCGGCACGATCACCATAAGACCGGCACAATGGCCGTAGAACCTAACAATATGCAGCAAGCCAGTTCGGGTAGCGAACTTTGGGTCAATCTATTACTTAAAGGGATGGTTGGTATTCCTGGTAATGAACCCTAAACTACTCTAACCACTAATATCTATATTTCTGGTGGTCTAGGCTGGTGAAGGGTTAGCAGCAAGATGTTTAAAGCTCTAGGGTGGCTATGGATTCATATCTAATATTTTTAGTGATCTCGGTGGAGTTAGACGCTAACTCCTAGTATTCCTGGTAGTTAAGGATGTTGGAAAGGATGACCTCTGCATACAGCGATCACATTGCTCGCGGCACTTCAGCTAGAAGTAGACCACAACTGCGATGACGTGAGAAGATCCCATGTTACTAGTATAGAGTGGGGTGGTGTTTGGGGAGGCACGCAGGTCTCCCCAGAAGATCTGGACAGTCCACCATGGACAGTCCAGCACGCCCACTGGACCGATCACTGATAATTTGCATGTGGCGTCGGTATGTTCAGCACAAGATGCCTAACAAAGTAGCTATGTTAATGCCCATTACATCACCGTTTAGGTATAATAGGTGAAACATTAATGGCAGGTTCTCTTTAAATGGGATTTCGGCATATAATCTAAAAAAAGTCACAAGAGCTTTGTGCAGAAAAAGGTATGTGCCGGAATTTGTAACTTTTTTATGCCAGAAAACTTGTGCACGTTCCTTGATAAATTCCCTCTATGGTGGCTATCATTAGACGTCTTTTACAAACCTTTGACTCAAAGCAGTTTGCAATTGCTTGAGTCATTACCCAGCGATGTACAGTATTTGTAGCCAGTGAACCATACAGTCTCCATAGTAAAACAACATCCGCGGCACAGAGGGTGCAGTGAGAGAGGACATGGCCAGATAAAGGTTGTTCCTTCAACATAGCAGAAGTAGATATGACTGTTGTGTTCAATCTGATGCTGATATAACCCAATATACAGACTACAGCAGTGACTACTGATATATTTATCTTTAACCCCTTCCTGCCTCAGCCTTTTTTTTTTAATTTTCTTTTTTTCCCCTCCCCACTTTCAAAAAAAAATCATAATTTTTTTTATTTTTCCGACGACATATAGTGCTGCGCAAACGTTTTAGGCAGGTGTGGAAAAAAATGATGTAAAATAAGAATGTTTTCAAAAATAGAAGGGTTCATTTATTTTGCAAAGTGAATGAACAAAAGAGAAATCTAAGTCACATCAGTATTTGTTGTGATCTCCCTCTACCTTCAAAATAGCATCAGTTCTTCTAGGTACATTTGCACACTGGTTTTGAAGGAACCCAGCAGGGAGGTTGTTCCAAATATTGTGGAGAACTAAGCACAGATCTTCTGTGGATGTCGGCTTGCTCAAATCCTTCTGTCTCTTTATGCAATCCCAGACAGACTCCATGATGTTGAGATCAGGGCTCTGTGAGGCCACATTATCACTTCTAGGACTTCTTGTTCTTCTTTATGCTGAAGATGGTTCTTAGGCTGGATTCAGATGAACGTATATCGGCTGGGTTTTCACGCCCAGCCTATATACGTCATCTCTCTCTGCAGGGGGGGAGCCTGGAAGAGCCAGGAGCAGTGCTCTGAGCTCCCACCCCCTCTCTGCCTCCTCTCCGCTCCTCTGCACTATTTGCAATGGGGAGAGGCGGGATGGGGGCGGAGCTAATTCAAGGAATTTAGCCCCGCCCTGTCCCGCTTCCTTTCATTGCAAATAGTGCAGAGGGGCGGAGAGGAGGCAGAGAGGGGGCGGAGCTCAGTTCCTGCTTTTGGCTCTTCCATCCTCCCCCTCCCTGCAGATGAGGACACCGTATATCGGCTCGGCGTGAAAACCGAGCCGATATACGTTCATCTGAATCCAGTCTTAATGCCATTGGCTGGATGTTTTGGGTTGTTGTCCTGCAGCAGAACAAATTTGGAGCCAATCAGACGCCTCCTATTTTTGAAAAAAATTCTTACTTCGCAGCATTTCTTCTACACCTGCCTAAAATGTTTACACAGTACTGTAGCTACACTTGTTTTTTGCGGAACGGGCTTTATTTTGTAATGGTCTCATTTATCATGCGTATTAGAAAACTATTTAAAATTTACTAAATGGGGCAAAAAGGAAGAAAAAATGCAATTGAGCCATTTTTTTGGGGGGGGGGGGTTGTTTTTACAGAATTCACAATTCAGTAAAAATGACAAGTTATGCTTTGAGTCAAATTTACTGCATATGGTTTTTATTAATGTAGTACTGCTTAAAAAAATTGCCTTTGAAAAAAATGCTTTCCGTTGCCATCTTTTGATCCTCTCACTTATTTTTTTTTTTGTCAAAGCAGATCTGTGAGGGGTTTTTGCAGGGTGACCTACAATTTTTATTGATATGATTTTCAGGTACATACAATTTATCAATGTTTTCTTGTAGGAGAGGTGACCAGAAAAGTGCAATTCTGGCATTGCGGTTTTTTTTTTCTTGATGGCATCCAACTTGCAGCATTAATAATGTGATATATTAATAATTTGGACTTTTGTGGACGCAGCAATAACAATTTTTAACTTTTTTTGAAGTTTTTTTTTTACTTTTAATATATATATTTTTTAAATGATTAAAAATAGAGATGAGCGAGCACGCTTAGATAAGTCAGTTACTCGAGCGAGCATCGCTCTTCTCGAGTAACTGCATTCTTGTCCGAGCAGGCTCGAGGGGACGGTGGGGGTTAGCGGGGGGGGGGGGGGGAGAGAGAGAGATCCCTCTCACTCTCTCCCCCGCTACTCCCCGCTATACCCTGCCGCCCCCTCGAGCCTGCTCGGACAAGATACAGTTACTCGAGAAGAGCGATGCTCACTCGAGTAACCGATTTATCAGAGCGTGCTAGCTCATCTCTAATTAAAAACACTTTTTATCACTTAGGAATCTGAACTGGCGATCGTTTGATTGCTTATACAGTACTAGGCATTCTAGTAAGACCTGCCACATGCACCTCTTAATAGGCATACATTCATGACAGCCCCAGGCTGGCATGGCACCTGCACAGCACTTTGCTATCTTAATCCCTACATCACCTTCAGCTGCTGTAGCAGTTGCTGCAACAGGCCTTTTCACTGCGCTCATTTCTTCCACTTGGTCTCGTTCTCATGGTCTCTTGGGTCCTCTCTAACCCCGCTCATATCTGACCAAATGGGAAGGGAGACTTTATATTCTCTCACAGGGTTTTTCTCTGGGCTACCCAGTCATCTGTGGACATACCCAGGATATCACCCAGGCGCGAACTACTGGCCCTTCTTGTTACTTGGCCTCCCTTTGCTATTGGAGCGGCTAGAGTCGGGCCTGCTGCACACATTGGGCTGTACCTGCTCTGTACTAGGCCCTCTCCATGATGTCTGAGCTTCTCACTGCTCACCATGTTGAATACGCCATGCGCTGCCTAAAATGGCACCAGACTCGTTATGTTATTGGTCCCATCCCCTCTGATGCCACTGAGGCTGTGTCACTAGAGAAGCGCTTCATGAGTGATATTGATGACGCTTCATGGCTTGTGGAGGAGGCGAACTTCTAAACTACCTTGTACTCCTTTCCATCTGCTCCTCTAAGTTCGAGATGGTTGTACTACATGACTGCAGGATCAGACTACAAAGGGTTTGTTTGTAGTCTGTAACCATGGAGACACATAGATTTTCAAGAGAAATACGCAAAACAGTCGATTTTTATTTGTTTTATTCATTTATTTTTTTCTAGATGCACAGCAGCAGCCAAAGATAAATATTAGCATTCACTGGACTATTCTGTATATTGAGTCACCCGAAGCATATAGCATGACATTAAAGGGGTTGTCCGACTTAATGTTTTTATATAGTTTTGGGTCCCCCATGCCCTCACTGGGTCTTCTAGCCTCATGATGACCTGTAAACCTATCATGTGGACTTCTAATGTAGAAGCCCCGCCAGGTTTATGCGTCGTCACTGATGATGTTCCTATCGGGCGTCCAATTAGCAATTGGCTGAGGCGTTTATGTGGGTAAACAAGCATGTGATTGTTGCTGCAGGAGAAAACAGAAGACCGGCGGTCCGGAGCAGCGGGTGTGATTATTTTTATTTTTATATATATAACGCATCCCTCCACTTTCACCCATGCACCCCGGAAAGCCCTCGCTCAGCTTAAATCCTCTGAATGACTTCTAATGCCTACATAGAGGCATCTGTAAGCTTTCGGCAGCATTGGCAGCCGCAAAAATGCCTCCCTGCCCTTTTTTTCCCCTGCTCCTGTTGAAGTCTATGGGACCCACCAGCGTATATTGGCCAAAAGATAGTTCCAAAACTATCTTTTTGCCCACCGTAAATGCGTCGGAGTTAAAGATGAACGAGCACCAAAATGCTCGAGTGCTCGTTACTCGAGTCGAACTTTCAGTGATGCTCGAGAGTTCGTTTCGAGTAACGAACCCCATTGAAGTCAATGGGCGACTCGAGCATTTTTGTATATCGCCAATGCTCGCTAAGGTTTTCATTGGTGAAAATCTGCAAAGCCCAAGAAAGTGCTGGAAACGACACAGAAACGGATAGGGCAGGCGAGGGGCAACATGCTGGGCTGCATTTCAGGTTCCCAGGTCCCACTATTAAGCCACAATAGCGGCAAGAGTGAGAACCCCCCCCCCCCCCCGCACTGTCAGCATGAAGATCGTTCTCCTCTGCCACAGCTGTAACAGCTGTGGCAGAGAAGAACGATGTTAGCCCATGGAATTCAATGGAGCCGGCAATACAGCCGGCTCCATTGAAAGCAATGGGCTGCCGGCGAGCGCGGGATGAATTTTCAGGAAGGGCTTAAAAATATAAGCCCTTACCTGAAAATCATCCAAAAATGTGTAAAAATAAAAAAATATATATACTTAGCCGGTCCCGGCAGACGGAGTTCAGCCGCGGCGGGCGGCAGTTCTCCTGAACTGCTCTGAGTAGTATTCAGCAGTCGGGGATTTAAAATCCCCGCCTGCTGAATGAGCTGCCTCTGATTGGTCACAGCCTGACCAATCAGAGGCAGCTCTCACTCACACCCATTCATGAATTCATGAATTGGTCAGTGAGTACTGCCTCTGATTGGCTCAGCGCAGGGACCAATCAGGGGCAGCTCTCAGCTGTCATTCATGAATTCATGAATGGGTGTGAGTGAGAGCTGCCTCTGATTGGTCAGGCTGTGACCAATCAGAGGCAGCTCATTCAGCAGGCGGGGATTTTAAATCCCAGGCTGCTGAATGCTACTCAGAGCAGTTCAGGAGAACTGCCGCCGGCCGCGGCTGAACTCCGTCTGCCGGGACCGGGTGAGTATATATTTTTTTTTTGTTTTTACACATTTCTGGATGAATTTCAGGGAAGGGTTTATATTTTTAAGCCCTTCCCGAAAATTCATCTCGCGCTCGCCGGCAGCCCATTGCTTTCAATAGAGCCGGCTGTATTGCCGGCTCCATTGAATTCAATGGTCAGTGCTCGTTTAATCGAGACGAGTAGCGCGTGGTGCTCGTCTCGAGTAACGAGCATCTCGAGCACCCTAATACTCGATTGAGCATCAAGCTCGGACGAGTATGCTCGCTCATCTCTATTCGGAGTGTATTTCGGTCGCATATGTTCCATTTTTTGCAGTTCAATGTTTTAACATGCCGTATATTCGTCCATGTGAATGGATACATTGGAAACCAATGGCTCAGATGGTCGTGCATATCGGACGGGTGTAAAACATGTATGCACTCATATGAAACAAGCCTTAGGCTGGCTGCACACGGGTGGGTCGGATTCCGCATGCAGAGTCCTGCAGCAGAATCTGACCCTGTGCCCAGCCGGCATCTGCGCGTACCTGCTTTTCTTCCGTACTGCAGATGCTCCACATGGCGAGCCGTCAGACATGCATGATACATTTTTTTTCGAACCTCTGCAATGTCATTGCAGAATGGCTGCGGGTCAGGCGGCTTCCATTGATTTCAATAGAAGCCGTCCACACAGAATCCGCGCAGAAATAGAACATGCTGCTGTTTTTCCTCCGCCAGCGGAAAATCGCATTTGATTTGCGCTTGTTCAGAGAAAAAAGCGATTTTCAATAGCATGTTTATAGGTACTATTTGCTGCAGAATCAGGAGGCGGATTCCGCAAGGCAAATCTATCCCTGTGCAGGTGGCCTTAGGCTGGGTTCACACAGGGCGGATTTGCCGCGGAAATTCCGTGCGGAATTTCACCGCGGCAAATCCGCATGCGGCCGCTAATCCCAGGATTAGCCAGCCAAGTGGACGAGATTTCTCAGAAATCTCGTCCACACGGTACGGCAAATCTGCTGTGGCTAAGCCGGCAGAAGCCACTTCTGCGGCGCGGATTTGCCGACCGCAGCATGTCTATTTTTTTTCTGCTGTGGCCGCGCTCTCCTCTATGGGAGCGCCGTCCGCAGCGGAAGAGCGAGCGGCCGAGCCGCTTCAAAGCCATCGTGTTGGGTCATTCACTTGTAGATCTTCACATCCATACAAGCTCTATCTCTGCTATTGTATACATACCAATGATCTCAATTTGCGCTGTACTATCACAGGAACGAAATCACTAAATGGGTGTGACTTTAACTAATTTGAATTTAAAACCACGCCCATTCATTTAAGCCACACCCGTCTGGACTATTATTTGGCATTAGTAAATATGCTATTGATGGGTGACAAGTCTGTGATTGATTTAGGAAGCTTTTGTCACGCTTTCTTGCTGTAGGACAAGTAGATGGCTACACTTCCTGTCTGTGAGCTCTATTTGCATTGATTGAAGTCTGCTGTATTTCAGCCTCTATTCATATCTCATAAAGATTTAGAACATGGAGTTCTGCAATGTTCCCTTCTTTAATCTAGTTAAATTATATAATTGCATTAGCCTTTTCTTATCAAATTGGATATAATCTTATCTGCTCGAATATCCTACTCTTCAGAAGTAGTGGAGCCCAACGCAAGACCTTTTCCCATTCTTAAATTGTATTTGTGTGGACACTGGAAGTAAAATCTCCCTCGTCATTGTCTCTCAGGTACAGGCTTTTATCATCCACTCTCACCATTCTTTCCTCTGTACCGGCCTGTAAAAAAATCCATTATAGAACCTGCGCTGCTTAATAAAGGAAAGTCTAGACACTGATGATAACAACATGGCAAGCTTATGATTCCGGCTAAACTCCAGATATGATGGCGTATAATAGGAGAGACGGAGCTAAAGAAAATATTTTCTATCATACACAATGTAATGGCCTTGCTCACCCTTTTGTAGTTGCTCTAGAAAAGTTAGTTGATTTCTTTGTTTTTTTCTGGAAAATTCCATATATAACACTCCATCATGGGCATGCAAAATGCATGGAAAGGGGAGGCAGCGAGAAGCCTGGGACATGAAGTGCTAGAAGAAAACCAAGAAATAGAAGGACTATAAAAATAACAATACATTACAAAACATTACTATTGTTATGGGCAATACCCAACTGAGGGCCATTGCGTTCTCCGTACAAGTCTCTCTCCGACATTGCCTTCTTACCGCCAAGTGGGAATACAATGTACTTCATCAAAAACTCGACTTCCGACTGTTCTGTAAATAAGTTGAAGGGAACAAAACTGATACTTTATGCCTAGTACAGAACCTGGGGGGTGCAGTGTATAACCTGGAACAAGCGGAATAATCACCTGAATTACGTACTTGGTGCTGCTAGGGACTGCTCTGCCTCGACCCTCCTTGTACCTATATATATAGTTCTTACTCCTCGAAGGCATCTGTCAATGGTGGCTTAATGGACCCAGGACATTGTACAGGCATCCAAACTTTGGCCAACAGGTCATCTACCTAGAACTGAGCCCATCCACATGGGTGGCAACAAGCAACAACCCACTCTTTGCATGTTGAAGAACTATAGCTTTTATCGCAGCACAATAGGCGCAGGATCTGGTGTTGGAGTAAGCAAGTGGCTCAGAAGCGGAGGTTTGGTAGTACCTTTATCCACACATTTCTTGAGCTTTATCAATCTAAAAATAAAATAAGTAAATCTTGTTATTTGTATGGCGCCAACTTATTCCGCAGAGCTTTCAGGTAATTTATTTATTACCGCCCACCAAGCTGGGTACTCATTGTACTGACCTCGGAAGGATGGAAGGCTGAGTCAATCTTGAGCCAGCTTCCTGAACCATGCGGGGATTGAACTCGCAACCTTCAGGTCCCGAGCAAGAGCTTAGGGCTGCCTTAGCACTGTGCGTCACATGAGGCTCATTTACAACATAATTGTTACGATCGTGTGGGCAAACTAGCACAGGGCCCACAGGATCGTGACCAAAGGATGCACATGGGTACACACAGGTTTGCAGTTACAAAAGGGGGTGCATTATGTTGTATGCTAGTTATGTTATCCTGCTATGTTAATATGTTCTTTTTATGTTAGTCTGTTGTATGCTCCAGTTTGTCTGATGTCTGTCAGTCCCTGTTTTCCGTCTATCTGATCCACCTGTCCACTGGTCTTTGGACCCTGTTCCGTTGGTGGGCGGACGCCTGATCCGTAATCCTGTCCCCTTTGTCCGCTGGTAGGCGGATTTTAGAGCCCTGTCTGTCTGAGCCACCCATCCATTGGTTGTGGACACCTGATTTCTGTTCCTGTATGTCTACCTGTCTGTTGGTGGGCGGACGCCCGATCTGTATTCTGTCCCCTTGTCTGTTGGTAGGCGGATGTTAGGGCTTTGTTTGGTCTGTTACCCGTCCTGAGTTATGCAGTCTGTATTCCTGTCCCGGTGTCCGTTTTGTGGCGAGTTGCGCCCTGTGGACATAATTTGCTGTAGACCACTGTTGTATTTACCTGTGTTTTTGGCCTTTTGCTGTACGCCCAGTAATAGGCCTGTATGGATAAGTCCTATGGGTTGTTGTGTCAGTAGGAGGGTTGGCATGTTTTCCCCTCTGGTCTAGTGCACTTTTCCTTGCAGGCTACTGTGACTGAGGCCGGGTGTGTAAGGCGCAGTGGGCCTTGTTTTAGGTGTACTATTTCTTACTCTCTCCCATTTTGCCATCTTTGCCTTGGTGTCAGGTCCTTTATAGATAAATCCTGTACACGTGCGCGGTTTGGAGGAATTGTATAATTTTTTTTATGCCTAAAGGGTCCAGAGGCCCCTTATTTAAAGGGGAGGTACTGTTACATTGTGCTGCTGGGACCTGTAGTACTAGGGTTTCTAGCAGCATAGCTCACAGGTGTTGAATGATTGAGCTGGCTGGGTGTGGTGATCTCCTGCTAGCCAATACCCTGGGTCTTTGCTCACATATAAACCCAGCTCCTGTCAGTGTTTGTCTGGTGTTCAGGGTGAGCAGTCATGTTACTTCAGTTTTGTTCTTTCCTGTTGCAGCTTGCTGTGTGATCTATGTTCTGTTCTGTCCTGTTGCAGCTTGCTGTATGATCTGTGCTCTGTTCTGTCTTGTTGCAGCTTGCTGTGTGATCTGTGCCCCGTGCCGCTGGTTTCCTGGTTAGTGTAGGGACTAATGGTATAGCTAGGAGCCATGAAGTGGCCAGCTAGCTTCCATGTTTGGTACAAAATGTCAACTAATACCTGGTATTTATATATAGTTTAACACCTGTTTTTAGTGGTTGCATTGTGGCTGCTGTATGCTGTGTTTTCTGGCTCTGTGTCCTGTTGTTCTGTCCCTGTTATGTGGCATGTTTGTGTGTGGTGTTCTGGTGCGTGGTTCCTAGGAGTAGCTAGGGCCCAGATCCGAAGACCGCTGGGCCGCCCTTTATTGGGGCAATGTCCTTGCTTAGGTAGGGCCATGTCATCCTCCCTGTAGCACAGGGCCAGTTGCCTGAAACCCGTGTGTGTACCCGTGTGCATCATCATCGTGTGGGCCCCGTGCTAGTTTGCCCACACGATCCTAACACCCTAGTACTACAGGTCCCAGCAGCACAATGTAACAATAATCATAGTCAAAAAGCTGAAGATAGAGAGGAATTTCACCTCTCCGCACGACAACGACCAAAGAATACCTGCAACTCAAGAAAAAAATGGCTTCGCCAGAAGAAGATAGAAGTTTTTTCAATGGGATCGTACAGATAACGGGTCACATTGAAGGTGGAAATTAACCTGAAATCAATCATTTTTTAACACGGTTATTTTAACAGGGGTGTGAAGACTTTTTCTATCTAATTCATAAAGACAAAGTAAAACGTTTGATACCTTCCCTTTAAGTTTCATCCAATTTATCTTACAGGAATCTAATTAAGAAAAAAAAGTGAATCTTTATAAATGTCGGCTTTAATATTTTCTTACAAGAGAGCGGCAGCTTATTCTACCACATGCCGGCAACACTGACATATTCCGTCCAGGTAATTGGGGAGAGAATGGATTTGCACATCACAAGTTGCCATGGAAATTTAGCCATGAATCCATCATCCGATGACAATTTCTTGGTCTTGCGCTGCCATTTTGTTGATTCCCAATAAAGACATCCTATCAATGTGGACAAAGCGGGAAAAAATGAGCCGCGTGGAACCTGAAAAATGATTTCTGTTACAACGTGCATTAAAGGGGTTGTCCCGCGCCGAAACAGGTTTTTTTTTTAAATTCAATAGGCCCCCCGTTCGGCGCGAGACAAACCCAATGCATGTGTTAAAAAAAAAAAAACGTTTAGTACTTACCCGAATCCCCGCGCTGCGGCGACTTCTTCCTTACCTTAGTAAGATGGCCGCCGGGATCTTCACCCACGATGCACCGCGGGTCTTCTCCCATGGTGCACCGTGGGCTCTGTGCGGTCCATTGCCTATTCCAGCCTCCTGATTTGCTGGAATCGGCACACGTGACGGGGCGGAGCTACGAGGACTAGCTCTCCAGCACGAGCGGCCCCATTCACCAGGGAGAAGACCGGACTGCGCAAGCGCGTCTAATCGGGCGATTAGACGCTAAAATTAGACGTCACCATGGAGACGAGGACGCCAGCAACGGAGCAGGTAAGTGAATAACTTCTGTATGGCTCATAATTAATGCACGATGTACATTACAAAGTGCATTAATATGGCCATACAGAAGTGTATAACCCCACTTGCTTTCGCGGGACAACCCCTTTAAGAAAAGTGTACTAGAAAATGTCTAGAGGTAATTTACTTCTAAAGTGTAAATACCTTGCAACAACCACAAGCAATCAGAGATGTTCTTATGTGGGCTGCATTAGGCCAATAAACCTTCACTGCCGGTAGATTTATAGGCAATATCACTGACACTTAAACAAGTTGTAGAAGATTAGTGAAACATGGCTGCTTTCTTCCAGTAAGAGCGCCACTCATGTCTGCTGGCTAGATCTAGTACTGCAGCTCAGCCATATTTAAATGCATGAAGATGCATAGTACAATAAAAGACCTAAACTATGGACAACAGTGAATCACATACAGCCCTCTTAATGCACAGGTTATATCTGGGCATTCCATTAAACTATTCATGACTTTGCATGCTCCATATATGTGATATATTGTAGGGTCTATGCAGATAAGGGAGATGGAATGAAACCTCTACAGTGCCACCTATTGGAAGGAAGCATTCCTTCAAGCCAAAGTCAGACTTTTTATACAAGCCTTGTAACAATGACCAGGAATTAAAATCAAAGCCAGACTCCATGCACAGACAGCTGTTTCATGGTGTTTGCACTTCGTCAGTATACAGTAGGAGTCTGGCTTTGCTAGTGAGAGACCTGGGATGGGGGGGTCAGAAACGGTGAGTGAGGAGACTCAAATGGCCATGCATGCGCCTCTGGGTAATATGCAAATAAGGGAGAGGAATCGAAACCTCCATAGTGTCAACCTTCCAATAGGTGGCACTGTGGAGGTTTCATTCCATCTCCCTTATTTGCATATTGTCATAAGAAGCGTGCATGGCCATTTGAGTCTCCTCACTCACCATCTAGGTGCTCTCCCTAAGGAGAAATGATAGCGTTTCTGACTATAGGGTCTATATACAGGGATTATTCTGACTGCCATTTTTTCCCCAACATGGGGTAAATTGGCTTCTCCCTCACAGTTTTTTTTTGCCTTCCTCTGGATCAACAAGGGGGGTGAAAACAGTCTGAATTGGATGGACATTTGTCTTTTTTTCAGCCTTGCCATGATTGGAGCTTCCCGTATGGAAATTAGACTGGCGACCTTTGGCTTGTAGCATAATATCACATGGCAAGTTTTCTGTGGATCAGCTTCATTGTGAATCCACATTAGATGGAGCTGTCTGAGCAACTTCCAATGGGTTCTGGCCATCGGTGCTAGACTAGCCAACCTTTTGGGGTTTTTCTGTGCAACAATGTGGAGAGTATACTGAGAATGACGTGATTGAGTAAAATCATCCAGCGAAAGGGGATCCTGTGGACGGAAACAACTAGTTGCCGGAAAGAGTCAAAGGATGATGAACACTGGTGCTCCAACTAATATGTCCACACTTGTTGTTCCTTAGCACAGTTGGGCTATGACAGCAGATGACCAGTTCCAGCGCCATTATTATTAAACAGAAAGATTCCAGTGGGCAGAAGATGACAAAAATTGGACCACTGAGTAATGGAAAAACATTGCCTGGTCAGATGAATCCAGATTACTGTTGTATCATGCTGATGGGGGGGGGGGGGGAGTCAGAATTTGGTGCAAGCAGCATTAATCAATGAACCCTTCCTCAACAGTGCAGGCTGGTGGACATAGAGTAATGGCGTGGGGAATGGGTCTTCTGATACACGTAGATGGACGCTACAATTAATTTCTATGGTTCTGAAGACCAAAGTCCAACATACTAGAAGATGGGGGTCTCAATTGTGCATGATTATATCTGAGTGGTTAGTAGGATATGTCATGATTAGAGATGAGCGAGCACATTTGGTTAAGGCCGTTACTCGAGCAATCATCGCTCTTCTTGAGCAACTGCATTCTCTTCCGAGCAGGCTCGGGGGGTGGCGGGGGGGGGGGGGAGACAGTAAGACAGATCTCTCTCCTCGCCGCTAGCCCCCGCTCACCCACCCCTTCCCCCTGAGCCTGCTCGGATGAGAATGCAGTTACTCGAGAACAGCGATGATCACTCGAGTAACTGCCTTTACCGAGCGTGCTCGCTCATCTCTAGTCATGATGAATAGGTCCTGTCCCTTATGAGTAGACCCTTATGCACATGGGTGACCTGTGGACATTGGGACTTAGTTGCAATCAGTACTGCTGCCACCCTTTTAGCCACAAGACCACTACTGTAATATTTCGACCCTCTGCAATTCTTTACTAGCATTATGGTCTATGTTTGGCGGACAAATTTGGTAACCTTTCCTATTTTGCCGAACATACACATAGGTCCTACCTATTTATAATTGTGTTATATGCATATTGCAAAGATGGTTTCTGTATAACTAAGGTTTGGAGTTTGTGTACAGAATATCCAATATTACAGGCTCCAGATTGTGCAGAGCCCTAATACAGCACTCATAGACATCTATGGAGCCCCACTGTTTTTCCATATGGCTTGGAGATACAGATATAGCATATGTTATCTCACTTAGCACATTAAATGCACATCGCAGCAAACTCTACATTAACATTTAACAAAGCAAAAGCCATTGAAAAAGTGCAGTTAAAACTTGCTGCAAATGTACATTTACTGCGATAAGTGCCAATAACAATGTTTGCTACATTTGTATATATGGGGTGTCTCAAAAGTGGGGAAACACCCATATGGGATGAAAACAGTTTTAAAGATGGTGATGTAATTTTGCATACAAACTGAAGGGGAAATGAGAGACCTATTAGCCTATGTCACCAACATGACAGCCATTTTGAATGCCGCCATCTTGGATTCAACTCTAATTTTTCCAATGGGAAGGTTGGTGTATGATATATCAAACTGGCAGAGAATTTCACCAGAAAACTAATGATGGGCTTCATTTTATCATAACTTTATTCATTTTCATGTTAGCACAGTTATCTTTCTTTATTACAAGTAATATGAATGATGGCCTTATCTCTAGCAGAACATTGGGATCATTCTTATGTCAGGTAATCAAAACTCACGTGTCATCATTGCAGATTTCAATCAATCAATCAGTCAATGCCACCCAACCAGACCTCCCATTACCCACAGTGCAGTGTCCCAACTACTTTCCAAATTCTGAGAAACAAGGCCTGTCGCTGATAAACTGAAATATGGACATCCAAAAACTGTTACTGATAAGCCAGGCCAGAGCAGAAGTTCATTAGTAAAAGTTTTTGGTTGTTCACATTCAAGTTTATTACAACGGAATTTGGAAAGTAGTTGGGCTACTGCACTGTGGATAAAGGGAGGTCAGGTTGGGTGGTGTTGATTGAAATCTGAGGTGATGACACATGTGCTTCATTCACCTGAAATATGGACGATCTCAACACGTTCTGCTTGAGATAAGGCCATCATTCACATTGCGTTTACTGAAGAAAAGTCACCGTGTTAACATGAGAACAAATAAAGTTATCTTAAAGTGAAGCATACCATTGGTTTTCTGGTAAAATTCTCTGCCAGTTTGTTATATCACACACCTACCTTCCCATTGTAAAAATTAGAGTCGAATCCCAGATGGCGGCATTCAAAATGGCCGTCTTGTTGGCGACATAGCCTAACAGGTTTCACCCTTCTCCTGCTACTTGTATGCATAATTGCTTTACCTTCTGATCAAACTGTTTTCATTCTATATAGGTGTTTTCACACTTTTGAGACACCCTGTATATGGAATACAGTAGAAAAAACTTGTGGCATGTTCCATCAGATAGGGTGATATGGAGGATTTTTTACCCTCTGTAATATAATGAAAAACATAGGCACCATATGCCGGCACACCAAGTGCTTAGAGGTCCATAGCACAGAGCCATAGAGACTCCCTTTGTCAATGTGCAGGATCGGTGCATACAGCTCTGAATTGGGCCTGGCTCACATCACATTCACATCCATCTAAATGGACACTCCCAATTGTGGACATATTTGATTAACCTCATTTCTCCTGCAGTAAAATGGCTGGGCAGATCTGAGATGTAGATATACCATTCATTTAGCTGTAAATGTTTTGCACTGAGCAGGAACTCTAGTGAGATGATTGTGAAGATAGAAACACTCTTTGAAGAAAATGTAATCAATAGAGAACTTCCTGGCCCTGACCACAGAGGAAGATTAAGACTGAGATATGCAGCGGCAACTATGCAAAGAGTTGGCATGAGATCTGTGTAGTGACGAGGAAAATTATAGTCTTAGCCGCCTCTATACTGCACCCAATGTTTTCGGGTTTACTCAGTCCAAGGGTGAGTGGTGCATCTACTTCCATGAGGGGTCATAAATTGATCTTGACGAGACAAAGGAACCCTGTTAAAGACATTATGGCAGGGTGTAACTATAGGGGGTGCAGAGGGTGCAATTGCACCCAAGCCCTGATGACTTAGGGGCTGATAAGGTCTCTCTTCTCAATATGAGAAGACCAGTATAATGAAAGAAGTATTATAGTTAGAGAGCCCTCTTACAGGTTTTGCATCGGGGCTCAACAGTTTCAAGACACACCTCTGCATAAAGTTATCAGTTAAAGCTATAGGGGGATATACTTGTAGGGATCAGATACAAGGCAGAAGATCTCCATGCATAAATCTATCCAATGGGATAAATCTGTTAATGATAACCCGTTCATAACCAAGGTTCATTGCTGCTGCTGTGTCCGATTCACGTTCTACAGTTCTGGTATTCCCACTTTCAAAAAATCCTAACTTTTTTCCAGTAACATAGGTACATTAGAGATTGATTTTTGTAGCACGAGTTGTACATTTCGGTGGTACCATGAAAACAAATGTCTGGTACCGTGTTAGCCAATAGAGTACAATGTGATTGTTCCCAGCAAGAGAAACCAAGTAATCTTGTAGATATGATACCTTTTAATGGCTAACAAAAATACATGATGTTATAATGAGCTTGCGAACCTCTCGGGTTCTTCATCAGGCTAAAATGGAATAGATCTGAAGAGGCATTCATATATATACATATTTATGACATACATACCTATGGCAAGGCACAGACATGGATGTAATTGGTTTGCACTTAAAAGGAATACTGCAACAGAATTTTTTTTTTGACTAGGTACTGACAAGGGAGTGAAAGTTTTATGGTCCCTGAATTACTGTTGGGGGGGTCGTCAGGCCAGGAATGCTGCAAGAGGTACACAAACATTTTTAACTAGACACTGATAAGGGAGTGAAAGTTTATGGGCCCTGAATTACTGTTGGTGGGGTTTTCACCAGGCCAGCAGTCTTATCTGTGCTATAGATGCTTCATACCTCCCATTCACCCATAAATCCTCATGAATAATTTAACCCACTATTCAGTGTCAAAAGTTGTTATAAATTTATATTCCCAAATTCTTCTGTGGCTTTGAGGAACAGGGCAAAAACTGAAAGCGAGGATGAGATCTCATCACCATACAATTAATCAGAGAAAGACAGAATTACCTGTGGCCGAGCATTTCTCTAACCATGGACATGACTTAGAAGATATGAGAGTTTTGATATTGAAGGGTGGTTTCAAGTGTCTGGAAAGAAAAATGTATATAATACAGTCAAACCACTAATGACAGCTTGTCCATCCGTGCGTGAGTTGGTTTGTGAGTGACTTACATGCTCTGCCTCTGATCACATAATGGTGATGTCATCAAAGGTCCTTCATCCCCAGTGAGCGAGTTACATGCTCCGCCCCTGATCACATAACGGTGACATCATAACAAGTTTTGTACGCACATGGCTGCTGTCCGGCTAGGTGTTAATTAGTATTCTGAGGCTGCAGGGGGTTTGTAGCAACTGAGGCTGCAGGAGGTTTGTATTCCACCCGTAATCTGCACCGTCATGTGATAAGGGGCGGACCATGTATTTACCTCACTGGCGATGAAGGACCTTTGATAACGTCACCATCATGTAACCAGATGCGGAGCATGTAAGTCATGTACTCTGGATCAACGTCACCGTCATATGATCAGGGGCAGAGCATGATGGTGACATCATCACAGGTCCTTCATCTCCAGTGCTGTGCTGCTTCTGATCCCTGTTGTATGGGATGAACAATGTATGTGTGACGTGCATGTAGCGCATTGCGCCACCAGAAACACTGGTACTATAATTTCCTTATAATTACTAGTATAAGGCATAAGTGAATAAGCTCCATACAGAAGAAATAACCACAGGTGCATAGTTAACAGGTGACCAAATGCCTCAGACAGGAAAATAACCACTACCCATGTAGAGGCGGGTCTAGAATAAATATACTCCCATTATGGTTGATTGGCCAGCTAAGGGAAACACCTCCTAATTGCCCAATCAGTCCACACCTCAAAGAGATGTTGAAGAAGAAAATAAGGGAACATCAAACACTGAGGAATTTCCAACTAACACCCAAGGCACCTAAGGGTCCTTCTGCAGTGACAAGAAAGAGGCCCTCATCAGTGGCCAGCTCCGAATGGTAGAGGACGTACACCTAAGATACAAGCATGTTTGCTGGGTGACATCACCCTAGATCCACTTCTTGATAGTGTGCCGCAATACCTGGACTCGAATCAGTCCGGGCCAGTGTGCCCATCCACCTATTCCGCAATCTTATGAAATAAAATTGGAATATTATCTTGAATTTGCTAAAAATCTATTAAATCAATTTATTCAATGTATCCCAATGGCAGGCGAATTAGGAACTGGGCGGATTGATTTGCTAATCCCTAGAAGATAACTAACGGTGAATGCCAATTCGTATGAAAATCGTTTTCCCCCTCTTGTTTTTGTCTCAGTGGTTGAGCCGAAGTGTGATCCAGACAAAGTACAATATAGACAGGACATTGTCAGACAGCATCGGTTAAGTACATTCACGTAGTAGAAGATAATGGTTGCTTGAAAGTGCAGCGAATTAACTGTAAGTGAAACATGTTAAGCTGATTCAACAGAGCAGCGATGCGTGTGAAAGAATTCAGGATACATTATTAATTAGATTCGGTGGAGGTTGAATCCCACTTCAGAGACTTCACAGTCTTATTTTTTTCCACTTCAGCTCCACTTAATAATATACAGGGTTTGTTCTACCAAAGATATATTTTTTCACAGCTATTAAATTATATAATGCGCATCCTGCGGATCTCTCCAGGCACCGTTAATAGTCTTTGGCAACTATGACAACACAATGAACTCTTCAGATATTCATTTAACTGTGAAGTCTACGTTGAATGGAGAATGCATCCAATGGTCACTTCTGTATCTGCATTGTGGGCTGATCAGCTGATTGTTACACAGTATTGCAGATTATTGAGTCTTCAGGGGGTTATTGCAGTTTAGTCTTGTCTCTATTTTAATTGGTGGTGAGACTCTGCTCAGAGTTGTGATCTCCACAGATTTGTGAAATAGGGCTAGTAAGATCTCCTGTGCTGGATGGCTAGGAGTGTGGTGGTGTCAGGCAGCTGCTGAAAAGGCCTGATTTTACCATTGCTATGGGTGACCCATCCTCTGTGTATTCCCTTGGTGGAGGTAGAGATGAATCCCTCCTGACCCCATAATGTAAATATACATTATACAGTCATGAAGGCTATCAGCTGTTTTTGACAGCTGGTAGCCACCGGCAACTGCTTCGATAAGAGTTAGCTCTGATTGTGGCAGTTAACTGTTCAGATGCTGTGGTCCAAGCAACAGGAGGGAGGGGAACTCTTCCAGTGTCCCATCAGGGGTTTGGAGGACCTGATGGGTTAGTATGGCAGCACGGAGCCTACTGAAGACTCTCAGGGCTGCCATGCATGGATTCCAATGAAGCCCTGCCCATGGCAGAGCTTCATAGGCAACATTAAAAAAAATACCATGTACTACAAGTGATCAAATGATTGCCAGTTTAAGGCTCCTGTGGGGACTAAATGAAAGTCTAAAAAAAGATTTAATAAAGTTTTTTATTAGTAAAAAAAAAAAAATATTTAAAGTTCAATCCCCTCTTTTCCATTAAAAAATCGAAACAATTAAAAAATCCCACATATTTGATATCATTATGTCTATAAACGTCTGAACCATTAAAATATGACAATGTTTATCCTGCAAGCTGAAAGCCTTAACAAAAATAGAACAGAATGTGAGTATTGCCAGAGTGTTTTTTGTTATCCTGGCTCCCAAAACGTTGGAATAAAAAGTGATCAAAAAGGCATATGTTTTTGTATAATGGTTCTAGTAAAAAGGACAAAAAAATGAGCCCTCACACAGCCCAATCGATGCAAAAATAAAAAAAGGCACAGGCCTCAGAATAGGGTGCGGAATACAATTTTTGTTTTAGAAAATTGTTAACTCTTTGAAAGTACAAAAACATTTTAAAAAACACTATGTAAATTTGCTATCATCGTAATAATACTGACCTATAGAACAAAGTTCATATATCACTTTCACTGCATTGTGAAAGCTGTAAGAACTAACACAGACACACACACAATGGTGAAGTTCATTTCACCCACTGAAATTTTTTTTTGAAGTTTTTATTATTCATTTTTATGGTAACATTTAAAAATACAACATGTTCCATAAAAAACAAGCCATTATATGGCTCTATCAATAGAAAAATTTAAAAAGTTATGGCTTTTGGAAGATGGGGACAAATAAACAAAAAAAATGTGGTCCTGAAGGGGTTAGGGGACAAACATATATAGGAAGAATTCTAGAGCAAAGTTAACCCAGTGTCTTCTAAACATATACTTTATATACTAGTCTTCGGTAGGTCAATGGTATCAGCGTTGATTTTGTAATTTAGCTATGTCTTTTATGCACCATGTGGAAACATTATTCATACAGAATAATGGTCCAGCATTGGGTCCCAGCCACTTTCTTTCATCTCACTAGCACTCAATGTAAGAGCATCTTGGCAGTTATGACATATCCAGGATGTAATGGATATCGTTGACTTATTATCAATACACCAGGATTTCCTAAAAAGTTAGAATAGCACAACATAGCACATGCAACCTAATCAATTTACACATACTTTACTAAGTTGCTCCAGAAAAAAATGATGCACTTATCTGTTTGTTTTATTTACATTGAATTTTCCTTTTCATGCATTTAGAAAGCCTCATATTTGACTTGCAGACTCTCCTACACTCAAGTTACTAGCTTGGCATAAGCAGCACTGATCAGCTGGTTTCTTTCATGAAGGTGCATAAGCTCAACTCCCCCTCCCCACTCCTATTTCAGTATAACTACTATCATTCCATACTACACAGCTATCTCTCCGCCTATCTAATCTTGGTATTTGTAAAACACCAACTTATTCTGCAGCGCTTTCAGGTAATTATTACCCCCCACCAAGCTGGGTTCTCATTTTACCAATCTCAGCTGAGTCAACCTTGAGCCGGCTACCTGACTCAAGCAGGGATCGAACTTGCAACCTTCAGGTCGTAGGCGAGAACTTACACTCTGCGCCACACGAGGCTCATAATCTTCTGAGTATCTGCAGTTCTATTCCCCCTCACTGATGATAAGAGCAGAAAATTCACCAAGAATGAATTAAGGCTCTCTGTAATAGTAGCTTTCTTTGATCTCTGTTCTCCTGATCTCTTCCACCATCCAGCACTGTCATACAGCCTTCTGTAATAGCTCAGTAGAAAGGCAGTGAATGCACAATCACAACATGGCGCAGGCTAGGGGAGGGGCTGCCAGTCTACTCTGACAAATTTGGCTATGATTTCAATACTACAGTCTGCAGTGCTTCGAAAACAAAACAAGCCTAGAAATCAAATAATCAGATATTCTTCTTAAAAACCAATTCTAAAAAGTTTTCATTTCCAAAAACACATTGATTTAAAGGAAAAAAAGAGCACAAAGGTGTACATAGGCTTTAATAGAAATATGTAGGTGGAAAGTCTAACAACAGTGTGAACAGAGCCTATGAGTATGAGGGATGCCTGGCCTCCAAAGTCTGTGGCACCCTAGTGGTAGCATTTACGGGCCAGGCCATAATTTTCTAGTACTCAAACATGTTCACATCACTATGGTGATCCTTTAAGTTAGAATGGCTTCTGGCTACAGTATTTTCAATATACAGGGGTCTTTTAGGGGTCATAGAATGGAAGATATCACCAAGCAGAATGGGCATTTCAATGGTATAACACCTGCCTTACTGACTTGTATGCACTGATTGGCTGTTTATTGTATAATGTGGTAATATATGTCTTGTATTGCTCTTTACCTGCGCCAGAATGGATAATAAGAACTTACATAAGGATGCGGTCTACATAAATGATGCAATGGTAACTAAACGTGAAATGGAAAGTATACATAATGTCAGCAAGGGTTATGAATGGGGTGGTGTTCAGTAGAAGCTAAAAGGGCAAACTTTTATCTTTGCTATAGGCCCTGATACTCTATGTACACTACTAGTTAGCAGTGCTGAGGGGAAAGGCGAATTTTCTTAATTGCCTGAAGATTACACGTTCTCCCTTAAAAAGCTGTCCCAAGATTGATGTCACCTATACACAGAATAGATAATAAATAGAGATGAGCGAGTATACTCGGTAAGGCCCATTACTCAAGCGAGTAGTGCCTTATCCGAGTATCTCCCCGCTCGTCTCTAAAGATTCGGGGGCCGGCGCCGGTGACAGATGAGTTGCGGCGGGAAGTGGGGGGGGGAGAGAGGGAGAGAGAGATCTCCCCTCCGTTCCTTCCCGCTCTCTCCCACCGCTCCCCGCCCCCTGCCACCCCCCGAATCTTTAGAGATGAGCGGGGAGATACTCGCTCGAGTAATGTGCCTTACCGAGTATACTCGCTCATCTCTAATAATAAATATCTAATCATTGAGGGTCCTATGACTATGACTCCCACTGATCACTAGAACAGGGGTCCCAAGCCCCCATTCTTCCTCAATGCATTACCACAGTAAGGAAGAGTTTGAATGAAGCAGCAATCTAGAATATGCACTTCTGCTCCATTCAAAGTCTACGGGACTGACAGAAATAGCTGAGTACAGCACAATGAAGAGGATGGGGTGTTGGGACTCCATTGTAGTGTTTGGTGGGGGGGTGAGGCCTCATTGATCAGACAACTATCACCTAGCCAGTGATAATGTTGAACTTGGGACAATCTCTTTCAATTTTCTCCAATATCCAAGAAGCAAACTGTTCTGGTTAAGTTAATTGACCTCCCATGTGAATGTCAGTAGGAACCTTGGATTGTAAACTTGAGTAGAGCTTACGACCACAAGAAAGAAATAATTTTTTGTGCATTTCTTAGAATTTGCTGGTCCAATTTCAATGAATTATGAGCCAACAACTCAATAAACTTGATTGAGTTGAGAAAATTGGTTGATGCTTTGTTCTAATTTGGTTTCAAAGCATCTGAAGGGTTTGGTTTTCTCTGTTCAAGTCAACAAATGAAATGGAAGTCTATGAGCTGTACACCTATCATAGCTGTGTGTTAAGGTGGTTTAACTGAGTAAAGTAAGTACTGGAGTAGTGATATTAAGTGAAACTCATGTTTGTGAGGGGGTGACAAGATTGTTCCTTACTAGTGGTAAGCAAACCGAAACAATAGAACCCTGTTTCGGGGAGAAATTTGGAAAAAATTAAATTCGGTGAGAACCCAAACCCCAGACAGTTTGATTCGGTTGAACCCACTAAAATGGCTTCTTTTTCCCCTTCCTATTCCTTTTTCCTCTTCCTCCTCTACTTCTATCTATTCCTTTTCCCTCTTCCTCCTCTACTTCTATCTATTCCTTTTCCCTCTTCCATGCTTTCCTATTCTTATTCCTTTTCCTTCATTCTATTCTTTTTGCCACTTCCTATTCTTCATTTCGCTTTTCCTCTTCCTTGTCTTCCTCTTCCTTGTCTTCCTCTTTTTCTTCTTCCTCTCTCTTTTCTTCTTTTCCTTCTTTTTCATTAACTTTGCCTTAAAGCAACTACAAGTTCTTAGATACACTCCTAGTTGACCTCAGAGTGTTACACGGGGGTTTTATAGCTTAGAGACAGTGTTATACACTAGTTGTGGGAGTATTTATAAAGTTCCGGTTCGGTTCAAACTAATTTGGGCCAGAACAAAGTTTTTGCCGAAATTCAGCAAACTGGCCAAACCAAACTTTTGAAGAGTTTGCTCATCACTATTCCTCACCATGTGGTTCAACAAGGGTCATCTAGTTTAATCTTTGAAATTGGAAAACCTTTTAAAAAACACAAGATAATTAAAACATTCCAGCTATTATATAACAGACATAAATGTTTATGGGAAGGCTAAATAGCATTGACTTATCATGTCGTACCTTCTGTTCCTCTTATTTTAGATGTTTCAGTGAGCTTGCTGTCTCTTTTGGTAACAGCCTGTGGGCTTGCCCTCTTTGGTGTATCACTTTTTGTTTCATGGAAGCTCTGCTGGATTCCCTGGCGAGAACGTGGCTTGAAAGGAAGTAAAGAACATGAACATCTGAACTATGCTGACAGCGACACAAATGAGCATGACTACAGCGATAACTATCTGGGGCAGCCCCCTCTATTTCCGGAGTCATCCATGAAGATCAGTCATACGTCCCCCGATATTCCTTTGGAAGCCAAGACTACCAACAAGGAGAACTGTGTTCACAATGTTCGAATGCAACGGCAAATCACAGAACCAACCTCATCAGCTCGGTCAGTGTCCATAACCTTTCTCTTTCAAGCTTTTAGCTGATCAGCTAGATCCATGATCTGTTTTTGTTTTTTTGATTAAATTTAAAGGAATCCTCAGAGCAAAAATTACAAAAATATGACAATGCTGAATTATGATTGTTCATATATATGTATAAAAAATGTTACTGGAGGTTCTTAGAATTGGAAATACGTGAGATAACATATCGCTTATGAGCACAGGAACTCTCCTGGTGTTCCTATCAGTAAATACCCCATACACATAAGAGAAAAGTTTTCCGAACCGGACCATTTTCGTAGGACTTGATGAATAACTTGTAATTAGAGATGAGCGAGTATACTGGCTAAGGCACATTACTCGAGCGAGTAGTGCCTTAGCCGAGTATCTCACCGCTCGTCTCTAAAGATTCGGGGACCGGCGCGGGTGACAGGTGAGTTGTGGCAGGAATCGGGGGGGAGAGAGGGAGAGAGAGATCTCCCCTCCGTTCCTTCCCGCTCTCCCCCGCTGCTCCCCGCCCCCCGAATCTTTAGAGACTAGCGGGGAGATACTCGGCTAAGGCACTACTCGCTCGAGTAATGTGCTTTAGTGAGTATACTCGCTCATCTCTACTTGTAATGTATACAAAAGAAGGGATGACTGTGCAAGGAGAGACAAGACTAAGAACAGAGGTTTTATTGAGGGCAACATGTTTTAGTGACGGATTGATACCTTCGTTGGGCCACATATGGTATGTGAAATAATAAAGGCGTCAATCCAACACGGGAAAGTGTAGCCCTCAATAAAACTTCTGCTCTTAGCCAGGTCTATCCTTGCATCATCTCGTCATCTCTCTTCTCGTCTGCTACCAAGGAGGTCCTCCGACCAGTCTGTACGAAGGAAGGCAGCAGCTTGCCAAGCTCTTCACTGCATTGTGCTGCCGCACGACCACCCCTGGTAGGATTATTCTATTGTTTTACCTACATCTGGTGGAAAATTCTCTACATTCTATTTTGTTTTTATTGCAGTGTTATAAGTGTTGGGATAAAAAATGATGGGTGGAGTATGTTGATTTCAACACCCAATGCTTTTACTCTCAAGGGAGATAAGCCATTGCCAGAGGAGTTTGGCAGTAACTCCCACTTCCCATTGAAAGACATGCACACTCAGATGAGCCTATGGGTGCGGGCTTAGGAGGAATACCACAGCTGTCAGGTCAATTAGCATGTGCCCAACAGCTATTGAATGTATGTGCTCACCTGAATTCCATGAAGACCACAACAGTCTGCTTTGTCTAAGCAATATATTGTTTTTAAGTGTGTAATATATATATATATATATATATATATATATATATATATATATACATACAAACATGCACAGGGGGTTGACAAAAATATGGAAACACCATGCAAAATGCATGAGATTTTAATTATTAGCACTGAGCTGCCCTTTTGACCCCTGCTTGCATTGCCTGAGAGCTTTTCTGCCAAATTTGTGTTTACTTCACCTTTTGCCCTGCTCTGGTTGGTTTTGGGAGCTAGCTGATAACAACAGCTGGGTAGCTCAAACCCCTGACCAATGGAACCTAGTTGCTCGGGCAGATGTTCACCTCTGCCTTGCATCGTCTGTGTCATATTACCTCCATTTAAAGGAGATGTACCGCGCCGAAACGGGTTTTTTTTTTTTTAAACCCCCCCCCCGTTCGGCGCGAGACAACCCCGATGCAGGGGTTAAAAAAACCACCCGCACAGCGCTTACCTGAATCCCGGCGGTCCGGCGTCTTCATACTCACCTTCTGAAGATGGCCGCCGGGATCCTCTGCCTCCGTGGACCGCAGCTCTTCTGTGCGGTCCACTGCCGATTCCAGCCTCCTGATTGGCTGGAATCGGCACGTGACGGGGCGGAGCTACACGGAGCCGCTCTCTGGCACGAGCGGCTCCATAGAAGACTGCTGAAGACCCGGACTGCGCAAGCGCGGCTAATTTGGCCATCGGAGGCCAAAAATTAGTCGGCTCCATGGGAACGAGGACGCCAGCAACGGAGCAGGTAAGTAAAAAACTTTTTATAACTTCTGTATGGCTCATAATTAATGCACAATGTATATTACAAAGTGCATTATTATGGCCATACAGAAGTGTATAGACCCACTTGCTGCCTCGGGACATCTCCTTTAAGCTACATGGGATTATAAATCATTTTTCAATAAGACAGGTAGAGACTTACTTTAAGGCATTTCATACGCTGTTTCCATATTTCTGTCCACCCCTGTGTATGTATATATATATATATATACACACACACACACACACACACACACACACGTAGAGACCGATTTTAAAGCATTTCATATGGTGTTTCCATATTTTTGTCCACCCTTGTATGTGTCCACACACAGGAGTGGACAAAAATATGGAAACACCATACAGAATGCCTTAAAATGATTTCACTTACATGGAGGTAATATGACACAGATGTTGCCGGGCAGAAGTGAACATCTGCCCAAGCAACAAGGTTCCATTGGACAGGGGTTTGAGACACTCAAATATATATGTATATACCGTAAATGTACATATATATGTAGTCTATACGCTTAGGGTCCCACATTACGGCTCCCTAGAACCTCCGATTTGTATGGAGCATTAATCTGTCACTAATAGATTGGCATGCCTCTGATTTCATGTGGAGGTTTTAGTCTGCTGGATTTGTATGGAGCACAACAGTAAGATAAACCATGGCACGCTCCATCAAATGTTCCATTATGGAGATTCTATCCTAGAAGCAAATACTTCTGTAATACAGTGTTAATCATAGACACCATATGGCGGCACACAGAATGCCTACAATTACAGAACACAGAGCTGCAGCAACTCCATGCGCCGCTCTACAGCTGCTTTATGTCTATGGAGCGTCCTATGTCTGAATTACATTAAGATGCATTTACATGGGTGATTTATGGTTGGTAACACGAAGTCAATTAAACCCAGTAATTACATCAGACGTGAACTCTAATAGTGAAAGTCATTTCCTTGCATCTCACTCAAGTGTTGAGTCTAATGGAATATTTCTTCCATCTCACAATTGAAGCCATTGACTATACAGTCAGGGTAAAACCCTTCCAGGCTGGGGGTACCATACTCTTTTTTAATGTATGACTTCCAGGCGTCAATAAGGCTTTCCTCGGCCGTAACATTCCCATTACTGAGGACTGGAGACAGCGAGCATCTGAAATATATGAATAAATTAGCAGATTGGATTGGAATGCAATTAAAAGTCTGTGTATTTCCAAGGCAAATGAGTTCCAAAAAGGCAAAATGACTTTTTCGCTTCTAGAGAATATCACTATTTTACAGTGCCGTATAGGAGGCATCTTCTAGGGGTGCAAAGTGGGTCTACAGCTTCACTGTGGCAGCCAGTAGTAATCTGTGGGCAGCCATATACTGTAGGCTACCAGCTCTGCCATGTGCATGAGGCCTAAAAGAGATTGGCTTCTTTGGCAACCCCTTTCCATAAGGCCGGCTTCACATGGGTGTATTTGCACGCCCAATACGCAGAGAATAGCACCCATTGATTTCAATGGGTTTTTCACATTTCCATAGCTTGCACGCATTTCATGTACTATTATTCTTCATATTTGCAAACCAAAGGTCCCCATAGAAGTCAATGGGGGGGGGGGGGGTGCGGAAATGTGCATGCAATTCGCTAGGAGTTGAGTGACGCACTGAGCAATTTAGTCAGAAAAAGTACACACGTGGAACTAATTAGCCATTTCAATAGGTAAGTTTGATTGCCGCACGTAACTGAACATTCCATGTGGATAGAAAAAGTACTGTAATATATGTCGATATGAGCGCTGAAAGCCTCGTTCAGTGCGCAAGTGTGTTGCACTGAGGCACGCGCAATTGGACTTATGCTTGTGTGAAGCTGGTCTAACACCTATTAAAAATCAACCCTTTCCAATTCCTTGTCTGACGTCTTCCTACATTCTGATTGAAGCTTGTACAGCTCCAATGTCAGAAGCTGTCTGACAAGGTATTCTTACCATCTATTGCCAGCCACTCCCCTGCCGGAGACTCTCAGGCGAACACACACTGGCTTTAGCCAGCAGATGGCACGGTTGTATACCAGCAAAAAGAGAAAGCCTTTTAGGAAACCCTGAATCCAAAATGGGATTGGAAAGCGTTAATCAAGGAGGGTCTCAGGGATGAAGATCAGATTTTTAAAGAGGCTGTACTACAATCAACTTTTTTCAGCTGTCTGCAACAGAAGACTTAAAAGTCTAATCGATGGGGGTCTCACTGCTGAGACCTTCACAGATCCTGAGAACGGAGGTCCTGTGTCTCCTTACTGTAGTCCTCTCAGTGTGGAAGAGATTGAATGGAATAGCAGTCGCTCCTGAGCGGTGCTGCTCCATTCATCTTCAGTGGAATTACTGGAGATAGCCAACCGCTTGTTCTCAGCTATTTCCATCAGTCTCCTTGAAATGAATGGAGTAGCGCCCTATAGTTATAGTTACCAACATTTCAAGCACCAAATTCTGGACATTTAACCCTTTCAAATCCACTGTCTGATGTCTAAAGACATTATGATTTAAGGCTGTACAGCTCCGATGTTGGAAGACGTCCGTTGGGGTTCTCTTACTGTATATTGCCAGCCTCTCTGCTGTTGGAGCCTATGCAATGTGTCCCCTCATGCAGTACTGGCTTTAGCCAGCAGATAGCGCCATTTTAAAACAGCAGAAAAAGAGTAGGCCCCCTAGGAAAACCAGAATACAAATTGGATTGGAAAGGGTTAAACCCAACTTGGCCTGCTGGAGCTAAGAATGGCGGTGCACCTGATCCGGGTCTCTCCAGCACGAATGATAAGCCCTTCATAAGTGATGCATTAGGATATAATTGCCTTATATAAAATCATAGCAAGTTTAGAAATGTGTGAAAGAGCCATTTTCACTAGTGTTATGAGAGGGAACCGCAAAACATCTGACTGGAGCTTGTAAGTGAATTTCAATGAGAGTTTCTGCCACAGGCGACAGATAGCTATAAAATTTGTTGAAGGGATAAACCAAGGAAAATTGCTTTACAGAGAGGGGAAAGGAATCGTTTTAAAGTGTAAGAGGTGTGTGATAAATGGATTAGTTGGGATGAAGCCATTACACAACCTAGTAAAGCTGTCAATTAGCGAACTCGGCTGATTCTGAGGAGCAGACTTACTTCTTAAAAACAGAAGCCTGAGTTGAAACGATCGCCGGTAATTTACATAATTTATAGAGATGTATGAACGCACGATGCATCAATCACACTTGGAAACCTGGAAGTTTAGCGGGGTCTCCTTTGCCCCTACTGATATCGGATGCTCTCCGTGGCAAACTTCCTACTAACATCTGATACAGTTCAGCTGGTATTTCCCTCTATCCATCCTGCAAACATCTGGTGAGTTCTATCAAAAAAGATGCATTGGCCTATCTACAATATTGCAAGGACCGTTGAGCAATGGAAGAACGTTCTATGGACTGATGAATCTCGCTTCTTCATCTTCAGATCAGATGGAGATACCTGGGTGTGGAGGATGCCTGGGGAAGGCCTTTTACCTGTGAGTGTGTGCTAACAATAAAGTACGGAAGAGGTTCCATTAAGGTCCGGGGATGTTTTGCGTGGTATGGTCATGGTCCGTTGGTTGTAGTGACAAGAACAATAAACACGGAGGTGGACCCTGACATTCTAGACAATAATGAGCTGCTGACAATGTGGTAATACTCTGGGAATGGTTGGCCATACTTCCAACAAGACAACGGGCCTTGTTACAAATTCAACACTGTTTTACGTTGGTTTGAGGATGGATGTCCCACGACCTGAACCCTACTGAACAACTTTAGGACGAACTGGAATATATCAAGAAATATGAACCACATCCATCCTCTTTGAGAGAACTCGCCAGATGTTTGCAGGATGAATGGAGGGAAATGCCAGCTAAAGTGTATCAGATGTTTGTAGAACGTATACCACGGAGAGGATCCAATGTCATTAGGGCCAAAGGAGCCCAACTAAGTATTATGTTATGTAAATAAATACTACTTCTGATTCTTGCTTTGGGTCCAATTACAGTTGGTAGGATAGTGTAGAATAAACATTGTAGGTTTGACTGGATACTTTGAGTTTGGTGCTCATCCTACAGCAGCAATATTCAGTTATCAAAAGTTACTTTCTCCAAGAGAATCTCGTCTTTTAAGTGAAAAACGTTTTGTTTTATTCTTCAACTTTTCTGTCTGTCAAGTTTTTCAGTTTAAGTGCAGGTTTATTACAACTTCTATGCTTATTTGCTATAGGGGTTTTGCAATTGCAACTTATGTCCCAAAGACCTATAGGATAAGCCAGAAAAACTGTCACAATAGTGCATCAAAATTAACCTGCTCCCCCAATACCTCCGTTTTTTTCATCCATCTGTAGCTCTTGTGATGCGTGAAACTTTGGTCTCCATCACCAATCCTGAGAACAGGGGTCCCATGTCTCCCTCACTTCCTCACTGTAGGAGGAGCTTGAATGGAATGGTGGCCATACATACATGGTGTCTCTCCATTCATTTTCAAAGGGACTGCTGGAAATAGTCAGGCACTTGTATTTGCCTATCTGGGCAGTCCCATTGAAACTGAATGGAGCTGCTCCATGCACGCTTGGCCCTCACCTCACTCAGGCTCCTCCTCATTGTGAGGGTGCAATAAGGAGGTGAAGGGAACACAGAACCACTGTTCTTAGGATGGGTGGGAGTCTAGGTGGTAAGACTGTCACAGTTCAGATTTTGATCACCTATTCTGTGGATGGGTGATAAAAGTTGACTTTGAAACCCTTTAAAGGAATTTTCTCACCAAGACAATCCTTTCTCTTAAGAGAACCTGGGACTACTGTCTGCAGAAAAATGTAGTATTATGTTCTAGCTATTAAATGAGTGACTGACTGACTGTCTGACTACGTAATACTTGAATGGGCCGGGTCCACCTGAAAGGTAGCCAAACTTACTTGGCTCTGGTCTAGCTCTTAGAGGTCAAAGAGAGCCTGAGACGACCCATTTAAAGGGACCTTCCACCTTCGATACACATTGTCTATTCACACCTATGTACCTCTCTAATACAGATGTGACCAACCTTAGTTTAGCTCTAATTTGGTTAAGACTTCAATTTCTCATGACACCAATTTAAAGGGAACCTGTCACCTGCCTAAAAGGCACCATAAACCAAGTTATGGTGCTGTTAATATTCACTCTCTCCCTGGTTCCCGCCACTGAAGTACGTGTGCCAGATGAAAATATGACTCTTTTCAGAGTCGCATGCGCGTGCTATCCCATAGACTTGTAGCACCCGGCTCCCTGTCACTTGCCTTAACATCACCATAACTTAGTTTATGGTGCTTTAGGCAGTTGACAGGTTTCCTTTAATACAAAATCATGAGATGCTGGCAAAACCCTAGAAAACTGCATTTCACAAAACAACCACAGGTTGGCCACCATAGGCACATATTGGATTGGCATCTTGTGACAAGGTATCTTGATGTTTTGAAAAAAACAGTTATGTTGTGACACATATGGATATATCTGAACATATCCAGCCAAGAGAATAGGTAAGGATGGTCACGTCTGTACCTTGAGTGGATGGAGCTATCTTTACTACAAATCACCTGTAGATCTCAATAGTGACCTCTGATTCTCTGGTAGGCCAATCCAACCCTAGGTCTGAATGGTGAATCACCACCATAATACCCATTGTAGCTCAATTCAAAAATACAAACACCCATTGCAAGTAAGCCGTCATGTGCTAATCATACTGTTAAGATAAACTGGGTTGTAGGTTCCATTAAGGTACACAACAACATTAAGATATTAAGATTAAGATATTAAGATTAAGAGATCCATCAACAGCAACTAGATTTATGTTATAAGGAAGCAAGACGATTTATAGTTTTCCAAATATATACCCTTTAGATGTTGTAACACAGAGAATGACTATTATTCTCTATATGCAATTTTGGGGTCTACTAAATCCAAATTCCCCATTCAGACAGACTATACAGCTACTATGGGAGCCTTAAAGAGAGGGAGCCCAACACTGGTGGATCCCACTCCATTTTCTTCAGAATGCCCAGAATCTCTGCAAGTGTGGCAGGTTTGGTTCTCTGTCATCCACCCCTTTTGGGGCATCAGCCACTGGGGGTTTATGGACTGGGGTCTTACCTCCGGAGTCGGAGTGGGAGCAGAATATCTCTGCTCTATGCAGGCCAAGTTCCGGTGAGCAACTGACAGGCTATTAAAAAACCCTCAGTCCCATCGATTATGCTTGGCCTGGGCCCAGGCGGCAAGAACTGCCCATTGGTTCAACATAGTGCTTAACCAGAAACGTGTTTATCTAACAACACAGAACAGTCTCTGTTATTGAGAACGGCTCATATAGAACAGTATCAAACAGATCGGGACAGTCTTAGTAAGTGAGCAGCTTGAAGAACACAATATAATAGCAGTCTCTGCATCACCAAGCGTCTGGCCTGGCTCTCAGGACTCTTCTTACTTGAGGCCAGTTTCACATGTGCATCAGAAGCTTCGGTTCGAGGCGGATCGGCTCAAAATACTGGAAGAAAAAGAGCTGCATGCAATGCTTTTTCTTCCGTCTTAAAGCCGGGCAGCTGAGCGGAAAGCAGACGGACCCCACTATAGACAATGGGGTCCATCTGGCGCTATTCGGTTCCATCCAGAGATGTAGCCATTCGGCCGGTGGGGATTCACCTTTCCTGCTCCCGGCATGGAGCAGGAAAGCAGAATCCCAAACATAGGTGTCATAGAAGGGGTGTGGAAGGGGCAACAAACACCAGACCCTCCTGTCCTGAGCAATAAAACCTTCAGCATAAAGAAGAGCCCAATCTAGTCATTCCTACGAAGCTTCCACTTTACTATACACTCTATTTCATTAAGACATACATCATGGGAATCAAGATATAAAAATGACTACTCCGACCTTTTGTTTTTTTTATTCACTCCTAAGACTTGCCTCGTAATAACAATAATTTGTCTTATTTTTCTCTTTAGACATAACTCCATCAGAAGACAGCTGAACCTCTCGAATCCTGATTTCAACATCCAGCAATTTCAGAAACAGGAACAACTAACAGGAATTGGTCGTATCAAACCTGAACTGTACAAACAAAGATCCGTGGAGACCGATGATGGTCGGAGAAACAATAGTAAATCTTGTGGGAAACTCAATTTTATCATTAAATATGACTGTGACTTGGAAAAACTTATAGTAAAGATTCATAAGGCAGTTGGCCTGCCAGCGAAGGATTTCTCGGGAACATCAGATCCTTATGTGAAGATCTATTTGCTTCCAGATCGGAAAACAAAACACCAGACTAAAGTCCACCGGAAGACACTAAATCCGGTGTTTGATGAAGTTTTTTTATTTCCTGTCCCTTATAATGAGTTGCCAAGCAGAAAACTTCACTTTTCTGTTTATGATTTTGACCGTTTCTCAAGGCATGACGTCATTGGACAGATCATAGTGGATAATTTTTTAGATTTGGCAGATTTTCCCAGGGAAAGTAACATCTGGAGGGACATCGAACACGTCACCAATGTGAGTAACGGAGTCCTAAAAATGTCCAAGCTGTTTTTGTCATTCACTTTCGTCACCATATCTGTAGTCCGTCTTACTACTTTGTACCTTGGAGATGCAATAACTGGAAGCTTCTGTTTTTGTTTTTTGGTGGTCCCGCAAAAAGTATATTTACGATCCTGTCTGCATGGGCGTAGCTTTCTGTGTTTCTGGGTCAGAAAGCCTCTTCAAAAAATCTCTAGTCCTTTATTTATATGTCCTTTGGCCATTCATATTTCTAAGTGAAAGCTGATGATGTCATGTTTGTTGACCTATGAAGAGGACATACCTTGAAGGAATCTTCTGCTTTTAGGACAAAATTCTGTCCCGGGGGATATGTTACCTGTAGATGATCTTATCAGCAGTCTTTCTGCTTTCTGCCCATTTTGGTGGTTTTTGGGTGGCCAAGATAGCCAATACCATCTTTAGACTTCCTAATCACACATTGGCAGCAGTCATCTTAGTCACCTGAGAACGGCACCTGGAACTGGTGAAACAGAGGGACAGTCGAGATCATTTACAAGTAATACATAACCCCCCACCCTCCGGTCCTGGGACATAATTTTGTCCCTAAATCAGAAAGATGCTATAAGATAGTCATATACATTAAATTGTCCAGGCGAGATCATCCAACCATCTAATGTATTATCTTATAAGGGGGCCTCACAACTCTCCCAGATGTCAGGGAGAAGGATCACAATTAGAGATGAGCGAGCATACTCGGTAGGGCGATATACTCGAGAGAGCATCGCCTTTTACCTGCTGGCTCATCCCTCAAGATTCGGGGGGGTGCAGGGGTGAGCGGGGGGTTGCAGAGGGGATCAAGAGGGAGAGAGAGAGAAAGGGATCTCTCTCACTCTCCTCCCCGCTGCCCCGCGCCGCATGCAACCCCCTCGCCCCCCCCCCCCCCCGAATCTTCAGGGACGAGCCAGCAGGTACTCTAAAAAGGCGATGCTCTCTCGAGTATATCGCCTTACCAAGTATGCTCGCTCATCTCTAATCACAATGTTGGATTTCAAATTGTATGATTCTTTTGTTCTCAGGGGAGATAAGCCACTGCCAGAGGTGTCTGCCAGTGGCTTACTTCCCTCTACCCATTCAAAACACATGGATGCTCGTCCGAACTGAGAGTGAATGTGTGTTGAAGAGATAGTTGTTGGCCGCATGTCTGCTATCTAAAATGTTTAAGCAACTTTAGTCAAAAGCTTCCTGAAGACAGCAGTTATCACAAGATGACAACTGCCTTATGCAAACCGGCAGACCATTTACTTTAATGAGCATCATCCTACATTTGCCCTGTGGCGTCGCTACTGGGAAATTGAACACTTGATGCCAGATTTTTCAGCAGATTGGCCCTAATCACTGGAAATGAGGCATGCATCTGACATATCTAGGCCCATACAGATATATGATCATAGATCTTTGTGTTGCCTTCTGTACCTCCCATCCTCCCTCTGGATCACATTGTTGACTTTTGATGAACACATGGGGGTATAGCATAATCCTTTCCTGGTATAAGGAATATGTTTCCCCATTTGCCACACAATGTGGCCTGTTGATCTGTGGGTCCCATACCACAAGTTAAAAGGGATGACTACTAGGTTGTGGCGGCCAACGCCTATTCCATCCTAATGGTGGCCCTGAATAAGGGTCTCAGCTGGGAGACATATTTTGATCAGCTTATTGTTGGTGAATCCTTCTTGTTCACAGCCGATAACAAAATCAAGAAAAAGTAGAGCCCAAATGATTTACAATATATATCTTCTAGGATATTAAACAAGAAAAAACACCATATATTATACCATATCCATGTAAATGGCAGGCGGTAGCATCAATTGTACTGTTAAAAAAGGCCTACCAACTCTTCCAAGATGCTTGATTTATTAAGTACAGTGCTTGCATTCCGCACAGTTATGTCGGGGCGCCGTTTATATAACTGCATTTTGCCATTGCTCTGTTATTCCTCTTGGAAATGTATGAATAAATTAACAACTCGGTATTACATTCTCCATGTCAATAGGATGTGTCCCTATGTAAACCAAAGGCAGAATATCAGCAGGTCAAAGAATATGGCCCAATGCACAGTGGCGGAATTGTATTGCGGGCGACTGCCTCCGGATTCCGCAGCAAATATTGTCCATACACATGCTATGCAAAAACGCTTTTCCGTGTCCGCGAGTGGAAATCAATACCGATTTTCCGCTTGCAGAGGGAAAATCGCAGCATGTCTTATTGTAACACGATTTCCACGCGGACGGCTTCCATTGAAGTCAATGTAAGCTGTGCGATTCGCTGCCTGTCCACAGCTGTCACTGCGGTTGGGCTGCAGAATCGATGTCAATGCCTCTGAAACGGCACAGCGCCATCTATACTATGCTGTACCCGGCCGGCACATCCGCATTAGAGATGAAGACACTGCGAACAGGTACGCAGGGATCACCATCCAGGCACCGGGTCGGATTCCGCTGTGGGTTCCCGCATGTGGAATCTGACCTGGCTATGTGTATTCGGCCTATAACACGAGTTAAACTTAAAATGAGAGCGTCCCATGCAGTATGGATACAGTAACATTCCACCTTGGCTACTTTTAATCACCTATCCCTATGAGAAGTGATAAGAATCTAATTGGTGGGGATGTCATCACTGAGACCCCCACAGATCCCAAGAGACCACCACAGACCTTCCACATTTTGGGGACATGGCAACAGTCAAACTCGTAAGCACTTGATATGAACGTCGCTTAACAACGCTTGACTCTCCCTAGCCGCGCTGGTGCCTGAAGCACAACAGCGCCGCTAGACTCAACATAGGAACGTTGACCTGGCCTGACGGGTCACTCAATGTATCAAACTCAAATTATATGTTTTTACGGCGGTGGTGAGGATGTCACAAATCTAATGGCACCAAAATCATCCACCAAAGGTCACACAAAGGGGTCAAAGTGTGGTGCAAGAAAAAGCCTGTAGGCCTTTTTATATTAGATTTCAATGGGGCTGACAGAAATGGCGAAGTCATGTCCCACTGAAAAATGATACGGCACCACACATGCTAAACCACTCCTTCATTTAACCCTTTCAAATCCACTGTCTGACGTCTGAAGACATTATGATTTAAGGCTGTACAGCTCCGATGTTGGAAGACGTCTGTCGGGGTTCTCTTACTGTATATTGCCAGCCTCTCTGCTGTCGGAGCCTATCCAATGTGTCACCTCATGCAGTATTGGCCTTAGCCAGCAGATAGCGACATTGTATAATGGCAGAAAAAGAGTAAGCCCCCTAGGAAAACCAGGATACAAATTGGATTGGAAAGGATTAATCTCCTTCTCACTGGAATGAGCATTGTGGGGGTCTCATCGATGCCCCCCCTTCTCTCCTCACTGATCAGTTTTTTATCACCTTTCCTGTGCATAGATGATAAAAGTCAATTTTGTGGAACACTCCTTTAAGTATATCCAGGCTCCTCTCCTATCTAAAGGATAAAATACTCTTTAAATGTTCTGAAAATGGTAATAATCTTATGATGCACGGTATCTTTATATCTATTCGACATAGATGGGAGTTGAACACTTAGACCACTTCATTGATGGGCTTTAAACCGGCACATATGTCTTTTTAAGGCAGTGTCTTCTCAGACTACTGACAGCCAGACTCCTGCTCTAACTGCCAGCCAGGAATGGAGAAACCTCAGAGTCTGGCAGTTTAACCCCTGACATGCAACAACCAATAGCAACTGCAGTATTTAAGCAGATGCCATGGGAACGGGGCACTTTCTGTCACCCATCGGCATCCTGCAATGCGATCACAAGGTAGTATTGGGTTCCCATGGCAGCTAAAAGCCTTACAAAGGCCTCCATGTTTATCATGTGACTCAGTCTATTAAACCCCACCTCCCACAGAGTCTGATAGGCCGATGCCATAGGCTTAGTAAAATGCACTACATGAGTAATGCAGTGTACTATCCTAGCAATTGAACAATCGCATCTTCAAGTTCCCTTGGGGGACTAAAAAATTGTGTCAAAAAAGTTCAATAAATTCTAATTTTAAGGAAAAAAATCCAGTTTAAAAAAATTTTCTTTTTTTGTCCACGATGGATAAAAAACCTAAAAAGTTTTTTTGAAAGCTACACCTAATAGTTATTGCCACGTTCGCAACAACGTAGACAATGAAAATATTTTGATGTTTATAACGCACGGTGAATGTCGTAAAAATAATTTTGCAAAGTTATACCGAAATTGCTACTTTACTTTTGTTTGCGTCCCAAAAAACATAACAATAAGTCATCTAGAAGTCACCCGTACCTCAAAATGGTACCAATAAAAACTATAACTCTTCCTGCAAAAATTAAGCCCTTACATAGGTCCGCTGATGGAAAAATAACATTTTACACGCCTCAGGCCACCTTTTACAAGCGGTGAGAAAATTGCGTGCGATTTGTACGTTGCGAGATGTACAAATCTTGCATAAATATGAATCCTATTCTTTTGAATGGGGTCATACACATGAGCACATTTTTTCCTGCATGGCACCGCGATGTGATACTACCGTGTTTCCCCAAAAATAAGACAGTGTCTTATATTAATTTTTGTTCAAAAAGGTTTAACTTTTTTACATGTATAGCTGCCTGGACACTATGTAAATTGACTTTTTAAATTAACTGTTAGCAGGGCTTAATTTTGGAGTAGGGCTTATATTTCAAGCATCCTCAAAAAGCCTGAAAAATCATTTTGCATTCTCAAAAATTTTGGAAAATCATGCTATGTCTTTTTTTTAGGGTATGTCTTATTTTCAGGGAAACAGGGTATGTGAGAAACAAATCTCAGCATGTTCTATCTAGCTGTGGGATCTCGCATCGTCAGCTGTATTGAAAGCAATGGGAGAACTCCACGACCCTCTACCGTGACCGTGACAGCCGTGGTGGGGATTCCCTTCATCCCTGAAAATGCCTCGCGAACCTGAGGTTTTCACATGGATAGTAAAGGCAATATTGGGTCATCAATTCACAGCCCGATATCGCACTCGCCCGTATGAAGTTAGCCTCAAAATGACCAACCATCATTGGTTCCAAAACAAAACCCAGAATTGTGACTAAAGCCGATACAGTTCCAGTCCGTGGCAGTCTAGGTTTCCCATTCACAACTCCACTGCAAACTAAGGCGACCACGTTGGAGTGTTAAGGTCAGAATATCATACTTCTCTCATTCCAATGATGCGTTCCCTCTCAAAGTCTATTAACTGGGCAAAATGTCTTCAAGTGCTTCGTAGAGGCGTCTAGTGGTCAACGATCTCTCAACAAGAGGTCAACTACACAAAAGTAGCCTCTGAGAGCCTTTATATAGGGCAACATGGGAAGCAGTTTTACAGCCTCTGGTGAAGGGACCCGTAATCAGGCCACAACTGTACTGCATGCCAAGTTATTTTATCAATGAGTGTACAACATTATAAGCAGGGGAGGCAGTGATTATTACCCCTACTGTAGACAGTCTCACACTTAACACCGACTGAAGAGTGTTGGGAGTGTGCAAGGACACAGGAACGGTAAAGCCGAGCTGTCAATTTATTGATGCATTTCAGGATTGGACGGATCCTCTTTAATGTATATTTTTCCTCCCTTCAATCACGTGAGTGGTGCTTAGACCTGGAACATAATCCTAAAATGACATCTGGCTTTTAACTGCCGCTGTATTATGTTAATGCGTGCCTGCACATTATATATGATGTTTATGGTTGGTGCAAAAAGCGTAAAATTTTCCTGCAGCACCACCGCAGGGGAAATTAAGTATTACACCATAGGATGTCTGTGCAGTGCAAGAAATGCTCTGATTAATATATGAGGGTCCTAAAGGGGTCTCTCACCACAGCCAGTATTAACTCAGAATTCCCTAACAGAGTATTGGAAATGAGTTTTCTAAAGTAAAGAAACTGGCAAATCCGCTGGGCATTAGAAAGTATCACTCAGAGATATCAGAATTGATGTAAAAAGGGCGGAGAGCCCCTCAATTGGTTATCTATGCCCTGAAAGAGATAAGGTAATTTGGTGGCAGGAATAACTGTATAGGTGTTGGGAGGAGTTGACAGTCCAAAGTTACGCCACCACTGTGGAAGATGGGCCTAATGAGGAAAGGAGACAAAAATACGGCTGAGCAGTCCAGCCTTCCAGATGAAAACAGACTCACTGGAAGGAGAATTAAATGTCACCTGAAGAGACCTATGTGTGCAAGGCATCCCAGAAATACTGATGAACTAAAACACATTTGCAGGGAAGAATGATCAAAAATTCTTCCTCAACTTTGTGCAACATTGCTGCAAATTTGCAGCTACAGGCAACATTTAGTGGAGGTGATTGGCATTAAATGGGATCTACAGGTTATTAAGTTGAAGGATAAATAGATAGACTGTAACTAATAGAATGATACTATTGTTCCATCAATTATCTTGCCCTTACATAGCACATGAAAGGTGGTTCTTATTGCCAGAGAAAAAAATGGGCATCACCCCAGGATCATACAACGTAGTTGAAATCTCTTGTCTATTGAATGTAATGAAACAAGCAGAGACGCGTTTTAGGGCATAAGTCCATCCTCAGTAATGCTGCAGATTGTATCGCTGTGGCTAAACGGTGCTGCTTAGCTCCACCTCCTTCTCTACTACTACAGGTGCACAGCTCAGCAGCACCATTCAGCCCCAGCATTACTGAGGATGGGACTTATGCTCCGAAACGCGTCTATTGTGGTTTTATATGTAATTCGGGTTTAATTCTCCTCCCTTTGAACCCGTTTCTATCGGGAAGGTTGTACCATGCACCCCCATTTTTGTCTCCTTTACTCAGAGATATCAGTCTTTATTAACCCCTTGGAACCTAACCCGAATGCATCTTTGACTAAAATTCAAGCTATGAGGAATTTAACACTTTCACTGCAGGTCTATACCAAAGATTAGCAGGTGCAATAGCAATTTTAGACATCTTTTGTATATGGGTTTTACTCCTTAGAAGAGGTAAAAAATGGATTTATTGAATATATGATGTGTTAATAGCGACAATCTTCTTTACCGGCTGAGGACGTCTCGGCTTGACACATTAAATACATGCAGTCGTCTGATTGATGTATCTATACATTATTGAGCATGCAGCATTTATTAACAGTATTCTGTGCTAGATTTATGGCCAGCGATAGACATCTCTGTGATTCTAATAGCTTCCAAGATAAATCTGGGTCACTCCACCTCTTGTCGAAAAATCCAGTAAGCTCTTAATAGTGTTTGTGCTATCACAGAAGTGTATACAAATGAAAAGCATGGATGGATTTGCCGGGCCCTGCTTAGCTCGTCTGCCTTTGCTCATCCAGTGATGCTTCGAGTGCTTTCATTTGTAATGGCTGGTGCTAAATCTTATACTGTATTATAATGGTTTAAGCAAGAGGGAGATGATATGTCAAATGTATATGCGGAATGAGAAATGGACAATCTGCTCCAGGAAAATACCAACTAAACATCATAACAGGATGGGATGGATGGATGGAAGGATAGATAGATAGATGGATGGATGGATTGATGGATGAATAGATAGATATGAGATAGATAGATAGATATGAGATAGATAGATAGATAGATAGATAGATAGATAGATAGATAGATATGAGATAGGTAGATAGATAGATAGATAGATAGATAGATAGATAGATAGATAGATAGATAGATAGATAGATATGAGATAGATAGGTAGATAGATGGAAAGATAGATAGGAGATAGATAGGAGATAGATAGATAGATAGATATGAGATAGATAGATAGATAGATATGAGATAGATTGATAGATATGAGATAGATAGATAGATAGATAGATAGATAGATAGATATGAGATAGATAGATATGAGATAGATAGATAGATATGAGATAGATAGATAGATATGAGATAGATAAATAGATAGATATGAGATAGATAGATAGATAGATAGATAGATGATAGATAGATAGATAGATAGATAGATAGATAGATAGATAGATAGATAAATAGATATGAGATAGATTGATATGAGATAGATAGATAGATAGATATGAGATAGATAGATATGAGATAGATAGATAGATATGAGATAGATAGATAGATAGATATGAGATAGATAGATATGAGATAGATAGATAGATAGATAGATAGATATGAGATAGATAGATAGATAGATAGATGATAGATAGATAGATAGATAGATAGATAGATAGATAGATAGATAAATAGATATGAGATAGATTGATATGAGATAGATAGATAGATTGATATGAGATAGATAGATACGGACGGACGGACAGACAGACAGACAGACAGACAGACAGATAGATAGACTAAGAAAGCTTGAAAAAGAAGATTCATGTTTCGTAATATCCAAGTCAGAGTCCCAACCATAACCCTATAGAGATGCTGTGGCAAGCCCTGAATAAAAGTTGGTGCACACAAGGCATCCCAGAAATATTGTTGAACTGAAAAAACATTTGCAGTGCAGAATATTTCAAAATTCCTCCTTGACGGTTTATTCACATGAGCACATCTACGGCCGACTGATATACGCGACCATCTGAGGCATTGGTTTCCAATGCATTCGTTTAGACGGGTGAATATACATCGCGTAAACACGTTGCACTGTTAAAAATAGAACACATGTGACCGAAACACGGCGGAAAAAAGAAGGGAGGGGGAGGCAGCATCTAACGCTGTGAATAGCTTACAGGTGCTTCTATGTAGGCATTTGAAGGCATCCCAAGGATGTATGCTGAGTAAGGGTTTTCTGGGGTGTGATGTATTTATTTGCTTAAAACGTCACTCACGGACATGTGAATAGACGAGAAAACAGTAATTAAGAACGGGAGTTGATTGTGGAAAATCATCCATCGTGCAAATTTACGGCGCGAATAAGAGAACGCAAAAAGGCATACGGTCGTGTAAAAGAGCCCTAATGTTGTGACAACCTTATCTGCGGTTCTAGGTGGAAGAGATTATTACTAAACAGGATCTATAGGTTATTACGTTTAAGGGTTCACTTACTTTTTCTCCTTGCACCGTAGATGTTTCCTCATTACGCTCAATAAGACATGAACGATACAATTGTTTATGTGTTATTAGTTAAGTTAAATTGCATTTCTCAATAATTGTGACCTTCATAACAATCAGGCCACATTTTATTAATAATCAATGCAGAAGGTCTTTTTTTGCAACTCTATATAAGACATAGGCCGCCTGCAGACGGCCGGGTCGGATGCGGCAGCGAGAATTCTCGCCGCGGGACCCGACCCGAGCGCCTGCAGAGCGCAGCGCGTACTCACCCGCGCCCCGCAGCTCCGGATCTTTCATGTGCTGGCCGATGCATGCACAGACCAGAGCCGGCGGCTGGTGAGTGACGTTTCTGTGCGGGGCTCGCCGAGGATTGCGTTTGCTAAAGCAATCCTATGGCAGCTTCCAAGGCCGGAAATTCCGCGGAAGATCCCGCCATGGAATTTCCGCCCGTCTGCCGGCGGCCATAGATAGATGGATAGATTGATAGATAATTCCTAACCTTAATCCTATAGAGTTTATGTGACATGACCTAAAAAGAGCCATGCATGCAAGGCATCCCAGAAATATTAATGAACTGAAATACATTTGCAGAGAAGAATGGTCCAAAATTCCTCCGCAATATTGTACAAATTTGCTTCAAATTTGCAGCTATAGAAAACACTTAGTAGATGAGATTGCTGCTAAATAGGATCTACAGGTTATGAAATTTTACAGATTATGAAATTCCTTTACAGCACATTTGACTTAATAGATGTGTAATGCAAACAGAGGTTTACTGGCAAATTCTATATGCATGATACTAATGGTAGGATACAGATTTAGCAATTGTTAACATGACCGATGCATCATGATAGCTCAACTTACAGTACTGTAGTACATTATAGTTAAAGAAGTATTCTGGGACCAGGGGCGTAACTATAGAGGATGCAGGGGGTGCGGTTGCACCCGGGCCCAGGAGCCTTAGGGGGCCCATAAGGCCTCTCTTCTCCATATAGGGAGCCAAGTACTATGAGTAAAGCATTATAGTTGGGGGCCCTGTTACAAGTTTTGCATCGGGGCCCGGGAGCTTCAAGTTACGCCTCTGTCTGGGGCCATTACTACTGATGATCTATCCTTAGGATGAGTCATCAATAGTTGATTGGTGGGAATCCGCCACTCGGGATCCCTGCTGATTGTCCGGTCTACTATTAGTGTAGCAGGCCAGGCGTCGTCATTAGTAGTCTGGGCAGGAAGTGTAATAGATGGCTTTACTCCAGTTGAAATTAACGACAGTGATGGCCCCTATTACTCTTCCTGCTCCTCACTCACAGCCGGAAGTGTGATACGTGGCATCGTGTCCATTGATTTAAATGGGGGTGAAGCTGTCTATTACTCTTCCAGCCCAGACCATGGATGACGATGTCCAGCACACTGCACTGACAGCGAATCGGACAATCAACTGATCGGCAGGGATCCCTGCCGATCAATGATTTCATGACCTATCCTAAGGAGAGTAAAAGTCACAGAATATCCCTTTAAGTTGTCGTTTAAATGTCAAGTTAACGTTTCCTAGAACTCTACATGCCATAAATGTGTGTATTTGTGTATAGGACAACGTTCAACCTCTGCATTTCTTCATGTTTTCTACGAGGTCAAGTATCGCCCTCCTCCCAACCTCCCATGAATTAGTTCTGCATTGGATGATACATTGGGAATAATAGCTGTATCATAGTATGTAGAGATGAGCGAACGTGCTCGGCCCCGCCCCTTTTTCGCCCGAGTACCGCGATTTTCGAGTACTTCCGTACTCGGGCGAAAAAATTCGGGGGGCGCCGTGGCGGCGCGGGGGGTTGCGGCGGGGAGTGGGGGGGAGAGGGAGAGAGGGCTCCCCCCTGTTCCCCGCTGCTACCCCCCGCACCGCCGCGCCTCTCCCCGCCCCCCGGCGCCCCCCGAATCCTTACGCGCGAGTACAGAAGTACTCGAAAATGGCGGTACTCAGGTGCGTAAGTACTCATTACGAGTACGTTCGCTCATCTCTAATAGTATGTGAATAAGCATTCATGGGCAATAGAGGAGACTGGCTGATTTAATTACCTTTTATTGCATCAGCTCGCTTAATCAATAGGATGTATAAAAATACACTCAGCATATAGTGGATTATGTTCTTATGTTACTGCTAGGATGTAATACTGATGAACCGCTCATCACTCGTACCTCCTCATCTGGCTCTTCTTCATCTTTAGACTATTTTCAGGTAGCTATTAGTCATATAATATCAATCAGATTCCTTTTCTAGTTAATCATATATTTTATGGCGAAAATAGATTACATCACATTTTAGTGAGTTGTGCCAACGTGGCATCGCTGTCCATATGCCCTATTAAGGCATATGGACATCATAGAGCATGGACGGACCCCACAACAGAGAGCTGATCGGTAAGTGCGGCTGATATTTTGGGGGAATAATGGCAGATCCGGTGATGATAAAAAGTAGCTCCTTGGATTTCTCATTCCCTAAGCTTTGAGACCCATTTTATAGTTTATGGGGCTCAAACATGCTGATGGGTTCTCTTTTGGGATATATTTGCACCATTGATGTAGCCTTTGACTCTAGATCAGCGGCTGATTTCAGAAGACTTCGGATGGGAGGGGAGTGTGGTATCTTCCGAAATCAGCTGCAGATATGTAGCTGATTTCAGGTCAAAATCCGCACCAATGTTGATTTTGACTGTTTTTGATGCAGAATTTGCTGCAGAATTTTCCATTCACGAAATTCCACAGCATTTCCCCAACACATAACCATACCCTAAGGGGATTATGCCTAGATACATGACTCCTTCCAGAATATTGGGGTTGAAGAAAACAACTGATTGCTCCAAGTCCCACTTCTAGCATCCCAAGCAATTAGATGATTTTGCCAGGGGTAGCCACAGCCAGCTACTTATACTGGTCATTGCAGGGAAGGGAAATGTAGTACAGTATTAAAAGATGACCGTTCACTACTGAGCAGCTCTTTATAATGGGTCATAAGGAGAGTCCCAAGCACGGTCCACACTCTATAGCATTTATTTGCCCTAAAAGGGCATAAGAAAAGGGGATGCCATCCTGGCGCAATCCCTTTAACATGAGAAATAAAAAGTTTAAAAAGTCAAGTTAAACTTTACGGAAACTTTATTATGTCAAGTTAACATTTGCTATATCTGTAAAGAAATTGTCTCATCAGTGCAAACCCCTACAATATTGCATATGTTCTACTAGTGACCCTCTGTATTAACCCTAGAGGCGAGCTGCAAACAAAGAAACAGCTTTGCCTTGGGGAACCCAGACAGTCCATTCATTACATTAATTTGAATGGCTGGCATGCAGTACTACTGTATATTATCTATACAGGGATATTGTCTGCAGGGAATGTACAGTATAAGGATAGTTGCAGCTCTTATTGAGAACATGTGCATGCTGAGAAAACCACTGGGATCCATTGGTTCAGTGCATCAGTGAGGGTCCAGTGCTTATAACCCAAAAGATGTAACCTTCCGATGGCGTGTCCTACCCCCTCCTTGCATAGGTCGTGACTTGTAACCATTGTCACATCCCCTTGTCCTGTGTAGCAATGCCATACAAGCTGTCATCCTCTCATTGCAACCCATATGTACAGCTGGCCCTCCTCTTAAAGGGCCAGCGCGTGTGCCCAGTTTTCTTGCTTCCAGCCAATCTGGATGGTTCCCAGGTTATTTAAGGCACCTTCCTCCCACTCAAGGTTATTTGAACAGTTGGGTCCATATGGTTCTGCAAAGGTACTTTTGCATTCTGGCTGACTCCTAGTTTAACCTGTGCCTGTTGCACCCAGCTTTCCCATTTTCTCAATTCCTGACCTCAGCTTATACTTGGACCATGTTATACCTATATGTTACCTGCTCGACTAGTCTCATCATTACACAATATCTTCACCTGTCCTGACCTCATCTTTGAATATTGACCCCAACCCTATTTGCTCCTCTGGTACTACACTATGGCTCCCCTGACCTGTTTGTGTTAGCTGCCACACTACCGAAACTACCCTTGGGATTTTGACCTCTAGGTGAAAACCAGGGGACCCCAAGTGCTGCCCTCAGGAGTAGCCCTAAACCCAATTGGTACCAAACTGAAGTCCTTTGTGGTAAGGTAATTATGTGCACATCTATCTGTAGGTTTCTAAAGCCCCAAGTTAGTTTGATGTGATCACTGATGGGTGACCATCTGTCTTCTACTAAATAATACTACAGCACATTTCTTTTGGGAAGTCTATGATGGTTTTCATCACTTCCCATTGGTGGAGAAGGTATACAGAAGAGGTTTTAAACCTTTTTTTTACCTTACAAGCCACTTTCAACTTTTAGTGATGGCCAGAAGCCACAAAAAAATGGAAGAAAGACAGAAAATCCTGTATTTGCACACATTTGCTGATGCCAAATTGGCATGTTTCATGGCTAGGATAGGCTTGAAAAAAACCCTGCTGAGGGTTGAAACGTCACGTCGCTGACGCTGACGCTTGGACCATGGGTCCAATAAAGAATACATTTTTACTATAATCGCTGGACCTGAGTGCTGCCTTTTACACCCATCTTTGCAACTTGACTTTCTGGGATTTGGGATCCAGTCCCTTTAAAGGCGTGCACCATTCCTTTCCTGTTTGGAGTAGAAGCGTGGTGAGTGCTGCTGACCAACACCATTCTTTCCTTCATGGCTAGGATACGTCTGCAATAATGTAAATTGTCAGTGCATGTGATCATATGGGCATCTGTGTATAAGTAGAACATAGGTGAACTAAAGTGGGTGCAGAAGAGTACGACCAACTTAACTAAGGGTGGGTTTTACTTACAAGACCAATTATCAAACCGGGGGGGAAAAAATACAGCTATGGGGTGATCTAATTGCAATTTTGAATATTCACCCTAAGGCCTCGGTCAGACGACCGTTTTTTGCTGCGATTTACGGATCGCATGATGGATGCGCATCCGCAAATCGTGTGACCAGGGTTGACAATTCGCCGAAAAATCTGCAGCTAGCAGCGTTTTTGGCGAAACGGGCCAGACATGAGGAATTGCAGATTGCGCCGATCTGCGATTCTTTGTGTTTTATATATGCGCTCAATGGGGCCGGCGGCAGCAGCGCCGACCCCATTGAGAACATATACTACAAAGATCATTCTCCTCTGCCACAGCTGTAACAGCTGTGGCAGAGAAGAACGATGTTCGCCCATTGAATTCAATGGAGCCGGCAATACAGCCGACTCCATTGAAAGCAATGGGCTGCCGGCGAGCGAGGGATGAATTTTCGGGAAGGGCTTAAAAATATAAGCCCTTCCCTTAAAATCATCCTAAAATGTGTAAAAATTAAAAAAATATATATACTCACCTTGTCCCAGCAGCCGGAGTTCTGCCGCAGCTGGCCGGCAGTTCTCCTGAACTGCTCTGTGTAGTATTCAGCAGCCGGGGATTTAAAATCCCCGCCTGCTGAATGGGCTGCCTCTAATTGGTCACAGCCCTCACCAATCAGAGGCAGCTCTCACCCATTCATGAATTCATGAATGGGTGAGTGAGTGCTGCCTCTGATTGGCTGAGCGCAGGGACCAATCAAGGGCAGCTCTCAGCTGTCATTCAATAGCTGTATTGCCTGCTCCATTAAATTCAATGGGCGAACATCGTTCTTCTCTGCCACAGCTGTTACAGCTGTGGCAGAGGAGAATGATTTCTGTAGTATATGTACTCAATGGGGTCAGCGCTGCTGCCGCCGGCCCCATTGAGCGCATATATAGAACACAAGGAATCGCAGAACGCAGATAGGCGCGATCTGCGATTCCTCGTGTCCTATAATTTATCGGACATCCGCATAAAAAGCGTCCATGTGACCGATCCCATTGTGAAGCAATGGTTCTATATATGCGTAGATCGCATGCGCAAATCGCACGAAAAAACGCCCGTCTGACCGAGGCCTAAGGACGTATTCAGATGACTGTATTTATGCAGGTATTTAGCTGCATAAAAAAAAACAAATCGCCCAAAAAACGTGACCATGTGAAGCATTATATTACAATGTATTCATTCAGATGAACGATTTTCTGACATGCAATAAAACTGCACCAGGAAAAATAGCACATACGTGACCGTTTTTGGTCATTAATTTATACGCCAATAGACCCTGCCCTATTATTTGCCAAAATACGCAGCAAGTTCCAATAGACATCAGCAGTGATTCTTCTATAGCTGCTTGTGAATGGCTAAGCAATCACATGCACAATGAATTGCACGTGACCACCCACCGCTTCTTCCAGGTCCCATATGGTGGGGCTGCAATGCCGGACTGGAAGCACCCAGAATAGGTGAGTATTCAATTTTTATTGATTTTAAGACTTTTTAACATTTTTTAAGTTCTGGAAAACCTCTTTAACTAGAACTCAGAACTTCTATGGTGAGCCAAAGATCACCGGATTACAAGCCACATGTGGCTCCCGAACCGCTGGTTGGAATCTACTGGTGTAGAGGATAAAATTGCCAGATTGAATGAATGTTTGAGCAATTTTCCATAATGCATGGGTTCCAAATTAAAGATATTTTAATCATAAATTTTGGATCACTACTAGAGATGAGCGAACGTACTCGGTAAGGCCGATTTCGCAATCGAGCACCGCGATTTTCAAGTACTTCACTACTCGGGTGAAAAGATTCGGGGGTCGCCGCGGGGCGGGGCGTGGCGTGGTGGAGTGCGGGGTAGCAGCGCGGAACAGGGGGGAGCTCTCTCTCCCCCCCCCCCCCCCACTCCCCTCTGCAACCCCCCGCTCACCCACGGCGCCCCCCGAATTTTTTCACCCGAGTAGTGAAGTACTCGAAAATCGAGGTGCTTGATTGCGAAATCGGCCTTACCGAGTACGTTCGCTCATCTCTAATCACTACATGTGTTAATGAACAAATTTTGAATTTTAGCTTTATTGTACTTCCATCCAGCAAAAGTTCAATTGTACAAAACCGTTTTCTGTCGGGGGAATGTCTTTAGATTAATATTTTCTGTTCACATCACAAGTTCTGTGATCAGTCTATATGGAGTTAGGCGTAAACTTTTTGATAAATCCTTAGGCCCAGAGATTTTGTGCTTATGGCTGTATTTAGGAAGTGGAAGGAAGATAGTCATTGGGAGCAGAGGAGGTTTTTGCCATATTGATGCGTCTGGCTTGTATGAAAGGCTAATACGGGTCTAAGCTCCTACTGTTGGCTGCACTTGCGAACAAATGATCCACATCTCTGAGGTCTTGAGATGCACACTAACTGGAGATGAGCCAGACTTCCCATGGTTCCTGATTGCCTTCATTTTTGCAGCAGACAGAAAAATACATTTTTTTCTACTGTTGTGTTCGCCACAGGGTAAAAACTGTATAAAGAACACTATACCGAGGAGCTTAGAATGATTTGTACATTTTAACTAAAGTATAGCAATTATTTCCTGTCCGTTGTTCACTTTTACACTACACTAGAGGGGTATAGAATATTGTGCGGCAGCAACAGCATCAAGGAATTAAGACACAGAGGTTGTTCTCTAATTATTCTGTCCTTGGAGACATTGGAATCTATATCTTTAGGCTTATTAGCCTAATTCAACCCCTCATGGGCTCCTGTCTACATCTTCAGACACGTCACTCATTGAAATTGCTAACATCAGCATAATAGGCAGGGCTGTTTTAACACCTTGGTGGTCTTGGTGCAAAGTTTTCATGATCACTGTAAGTTGTCTAAAGAAATCTACATACTCAGTTGAAGGTCATAAAGGTACAATATTTTCAGATGTAGTCATTTTGCCATGTTTATTGCCCAGCTACTGCTAAACTTCAGTAGAATTCTGCATTTTAAAGCCATAGAATACTGTGTGTGAATATATTCTAAGATCCACTCATTTATAGAGTTGATATTTTAAAAAGTTAATGGGAAAGCTTTTGTTTCACATCTAACGTTTTCTCAGATTGGAGCAATTAATTCTCCCTTTTCTTCTCCATCTGGCCCCGACCACTATGACTTCTGCCAGCCATGACTCCATAGTACCCTTAAAAACAATAGTGTCAGAGAAGAAGTGCCCCAACTAGTTCCTGTTTATTCTCTACACATTAATAAGGCATCCTTTTATATTGTATGTGGTCATTGTGCCTCTTTTTATACCCCATGCAGCTTTAGTGCCTCGATGCACTATTGGAGAGCATCTTTGCCAAGTAGAAGAAGTTTCCACTTCTGAAGCTGTAGCATGACAAGATTCAGTCAGAAGTGAGTGAGGCCTCCTGAGGCCAGGGGATTCAATGCTTCTGCTCTGCTATATGTAACGTTCAACTTTGAAATTGGTGCTATTGTTAGAAGGCCTGGCACAGATTCACCATTTGGCCTATGGTTAAAGCAATCCTGATAATAGGAAGTAGGCAGGTACTAATACAGATAGGGCTTTCCCTTGAACAGCTTCTTTATCTATGGTCATAGGTACCTAAAACAGTGCCCACTAGAAGTGTAAGTCCTTGAGGTCAGTCCCCAACTGTCAGCAAAGATAAGTTCTTCAACTCAGATGGCCCTCATTCTCCACTGGACGGTCTCTATCGGTCTACAAGCATTGTGGCTTAGGCTTTAGTTACATGTGTGTTTGGGGTTCCATTGGGTTTTCCATCAGGTATTTTTGACAACAGCACCATGTACAACATTATTCTTGGCATCAAATCCTTGGAACCCCCATTGATCAGTAGTAGAAAGGGGTTGCATGCATTATATAAAGCTGCACAGTGCCTTCTACAATAAAGTGCAGGTGAATTGCAACTCATCCCTATACAAGGTGAATTGCTCAGTTTCAATTCCTCAATGGACCAGACTGTGCTGAGGAAATATACCTAAAGGGTCTGCTAATCTTATCTTGGGCAGTATCCCTTGTGTTCCTGCTAGAGGTGATTTGAGCCATTCAGTATGCCTCTGCTTACTCTATAGGGAACACCATGTTAAAGGACTATTCCCATTTGTTACAGTAATGGTATACTGTTAGGATATCATCACTTTATGACTGACCTCTGAAACTCCCACTGATATTAACACTGATTTAGTGTTGTGGTTGCTGCACAGTCTTTCCCTCCACACCAGCACCCAGTCACCTGCTGTGCAAGGGAACCGGGCACTGTGACTGGTCGGACCTCCACTAATCATAAAGCGATGACATATCCTAATGATATTTTATTAGACAGAAACACCCTTTTTAGGGGGTTACAAGTTTTCAAAAGTCTATCTGTAAATACTCAAAATACTTATTCAGAGTGTCTTTGACATTGCTATGCATTGCGAGAGGGTAAGAGAAGCAACAGGGATGACATCTGACATTGCTGAACCTAGAAAACTTTTTTCTCTCATACAACCACTCATAAAGGATATGTACAAACTCCCTTAGTTTGATCCCTGTGAATGAGCAAGCACTGCCTTTCCACTGAGCTATTACAGAGGGCTGTATAACAGTGTTGGGAATGGTGAAGATCAGGAGGAAAAAGACCAGAGAAAGCTACTATTACAGAGGTATGTAATTCACTCTGGGTGAATTTTTCGCTCTTATCAACAGCGAGGAGCAACCACAAGCATCTACTGAGAAAAAGAATGAGATAGCTGTGTAGTATTGAGTGGGTGTGGTTATGCTACACAGCTTCTGAAAGAGGAGAGGAGAGGGGAGGGGGGGCATTCATGAGAGAGAACAGCTGATCAGTGCTAGGTATGCCCATGAGCCAGAAACTTAGAAAGTACAAGACTTTCTAAATGCATAAGAAGGAAAACTCAATGTAAAAAATAGATAAGTGAATAATTTTGTTTTGCAGGGGCTTAGTAAGATATGTGTGTATTGATTTTTCATGCACAGCGGTTTCCATAGCCTTGAAGCTTGGGCAATACAGTTCATTGTCACACATGCTGCAGGTTCTCATAAACATCAAGCTCGCTATGGGACTCAGCATCGTATCAGTTGCTCAAAACTATTTGCAAACTGAAAACGTATGTAGCCTTCCCATCATGCATCACTTACATAAACCCTGGGATTGATAAAGAAAGTCTCCATAAGAAGCAAATCAGCAGCAGCTGATAGAATATATTGTGCTTTTTACGTGGTAACTCATGCGGATAAAGCTTATGAAAAAGTGCAATACTGATGAATTGTTCAGAAGGGCAGATTGAAATTTAACCTCCTGAGATCCCATGAAATAAAAGAACTTATAAATTAAATACATTAATTCAGAAGAGTTCTAACATCATCCACCTAACATAGAAGAAACCATGACCCGAGGCATTAGCAAAGTCTGTCTCACAGCACAGAGCTCTCTACATTTACCCGATGATGGCCATTCAGCTGACTTCCTCTCCGTTTCTCGATCTAATGCTGTGGTTTTTAATGTTATTCTGTATACTTGCAGTGGAGACTTGGGAATTCATTGAGGCTTTTTGAATGTACTGAGCAGGAAATGACCTCTGGGCATTTAGTTCTTTCAAATAAAGGCTTTAAAGTTTTAGTGGTATGAGCTTTTAATCTTGTTTACAGGTGATATTTCTATTCTGTCGGCGCGTCTCAAGTTTCAGAAAACATCACTTTTATCCGATCCTCTTTGGTCTATTCTGTCTGGTTCATAAAAAAGAGACAATGGGGGAGAATTACTCAGCGATAGCTCCAGAATTCTGGCAAAAATGACATCAAAAAGTTGAAGTACATGAGTTCAGTATTGTAGAGTTCGAGCCGCTATCTCATAATTCCCAATTTGCCAATTTACCAACAAGTAACAAAACTAACACCCCCCCCCCCCCCCCCAAAAAAAAAATAAAAATAACAGTAGAATGGTGAATTGGATAATTTGGCCATTTAATTAACAAACTTTGCATAGCAAGTAAAAAATTTCTGTTAATATGGTCCAAAAAACATCTCAAGTACTTACACTACAAATAAAATAATACACCCATTTAAGTGTAAGACAGAAGGAGCCTTGAAGTTACAAAGTTTGGTGTCTTTCTGCTCAACATATTCCATCGGCCTACCACTGGTTCAAGGACACCATGATCAACTGCGGATGGCAAATATAATTTGCACCCACTCCCCTGGATACCACCCAGCAGGTGCCCAATATATGGCAGACCAACCATAAGAATATTAGTGATTGAACTTTTCAAAAGTTCAGTTTTGCCTGTTCACTGAATTTGGGCAAAACGTTGGGTTTGGTCCGAATGAGTTCAAACTGAACCTGAATTTCAGCAATACCCTTAAAACTGGTGTATAACACTGTCTGAGAGCAAGAAAAGTGAGGAGGAGGAGGAGGAGGAATTTTAGTGGAGTAGGCCAAGACAAACCACCCAAGGTTCAGGTTCACACTGAACTGGACTTTTGGCAAAATTCGGTACCGAAACAGGGTTCGACTGTTTTACTTCACTTAAGACTACCCCCCTGTGCAATTCCACCATGAAGTTCTACCAGCTTCAAGGACCCCAATCTGCCACATCTGTGGAACCACTCCAAACCAACACATAACACAACAAAACCTAACTACAACCATCCACTTTATGCTTGAAAAAAGAACGTTTTGTGCAAAGAAGGAAATAGAAATATTAGGGAAAGACAATGGGACTAGAGATGAGCGAGTATACTCGCTAAGGCACATTACTCGAGCGAGTATTGCCTTAGCCGAGTATCTCCCCGCTCGTCTCTAAAGATTTGGGGGCCGGCGCGGGTGACAGGTGAGTTGCGGCGGGGAGCGGCGGGGAGCGGCGGGGAGAGAGGGAGAGAGAGATCTCCCCTCCGTTCCTCCCTGCTCTCTCCAGCCGCTCCCCGCCGGCCCCCAAATCTTTAGAGATGAGCGGGGAGATACTCGGCTAAGGCACTACTCGCTTGAGTAATGTGCCTTAGCGAGTATACTTGCTCATCTCTAAGTGGGACTCATTGTGCTGCCACGCTACACAACTGTGGTGGGACACCCAGAAAGGCACCTTAGTCCCTCTCTAACTCCACTCCCCTTTCAGCAGCATACTATACTTCCTACCAACCCAGTTCATGCTGGTCTTCCCTCACAACTTTTAATCTCTCTGGCAAATTAATGATGTGTTTAGATACTTCGGACAACTTTTTTAATAATTGTAAACTTCTCAAGATAAAAGGGTTTGGCTCAGTAAAGTCATAAAATGTGCCAAGTTTGCTAATGGCATATGCAATTTTTTGGTGCATAATATACTAGTAGAAAGTGCACAAACCACAAGGTGGAGTTAAAAAAAGACAAATTGACCCAACATGTCTCATGATCCAGTTTCACTAATGCCAAATGTATAAGTCTGCATTGTCCATTTTGATAAATGTAAGCATTTGCACCATCTCCTGAAATGATAGATTGTATAACTATATAGATTCATCTCCAATATTTCTTCGAATCTCTGTGTTTATTAAAGGTAAAGGGACTATTTTCTTTCAAGTATGAGTGTTGTCATTTGCCTGAACCTGCTACATGGTTATCATTTGGAATAGAATTTTTTGGAACCAAAGAAAGAAAATTTAGACTGGATGTAGTCATATATCTACAGCTTGGGAATATGGGAAATGATCGACAAACCCTACAGTCAATATTACAGTTTTAAGTTGTCCACATATGGGCCATTACAATTAGAGATGAGCGAGCGTACTCGGTTCAGGTGTTTTTGCACTCGAGCACCGCTTTTTCCGAGTAACTGACTACTCAGACGAAAAGATTCGGGGGGCGCCGTGGTGGAGCGGGGTGTAGCAGTGGGGAACAGGGGGGAGCTCTCTCTCACTCCCCCCCCCCCCACTCCCCTCTGCAACCCCCCGCTCAGCCTCGGCGTCCCCCGAATCTTTTCGTCCGAGTAGTCAGTTACTCAGAAAAAGCGGTGCTCGAGTGCAAAAACAAGAGTACGTTCACTCATCTCTAGTTACAATCTTTCAAGTAGACATTTCGAGCAGATTGAGTTGGTCAGTGCTTGGTTCATAAGAGGATTTTCAAGAATAACTGAAGCCATTTGAACTGTTATGCACATACTGTGGTTGACTGATCTGAGCTCACACATAATGCAATATCTAGGCAGTTTTGGTCCAAACAATAAGGTATCGTTATAGGAGACCACATATTAACGTTAGGGTTTATATGATGCTTCTAAGGGCTTATTCACAGCCGCGTCAGAGGTTCCTTTTGGAACTTCCGTTGCTGATTTCCGCTAAAAAGAGGACAAAACAGCATGCAGCGCTATTTCATCCTGTCCAATTCTGCAAAATACTGGCGAATCGGAAACCAAATGGACCCCATCATAGTCAATGGCGTCCACTCAACACTTTTTGTTTCTGTCATGTGATGGTTCCATTTGGTTGGGAGTTGCTGTTTTCCTGCTCCCACTAGAGCTGATTTGAATGAGCCCTAATGACACAAGAAGGACTTCCATAGTTATTGGCCATAAGAACAGGCCACACATTTGCTATAGGACTCAGTTGTTGAACCTCATATAACCTCCCAAGCAAGGAAATTCATCAAAGGCTTTATCATAACATATGAAGAAAGTAACTATGGAGCACTAACCCCCAGGAAGGGTTGTTCCATATTAATTTCCATATGGGACTGTTTTTCTTTGTATGTCCTTGGTTAGTTTTACTTGGTTCCGTTTGACCTGTGTTTGTTAGGAATCCCCCATCGTCTGGACCGCACATTGGAGAGAATGTAACATTGTCCTTGCAATCAGATATGTGGCATAAAAAAAGTTGTAGATCAAAAACGTCCCATGTGACGGTGCCCTTAAAGTGATTTTCGCATCACAAAAAGTGATCCTTGGACTTCTGCTGTGGATTGGCTCCACATGTACTGCAGGTAGCAGCAGATCTGTATGAGAATTAGCTCCAATGCCATTTGATAGAACTGTAAGAGTAACCTAATAATTGTTTCTACATATAATCCTCCAGGGTTAATATTAACTTCTACACATTATCCTTCATGGTTAATATAGTTTTACTTAAAAACTCATAAAAGTGGTCAAAAGTGGAACAGGCTAGCTAGAACCAGCTTGCAGGGCTATTTATTTCCTCAGCAGAAGACAAAAATTCATGTGGGCATTTTCCGTGGCATATGGAGGATTGCCATTGGATTTGATACAGATTTCTGTATGGAATCTTTGACAAAATTTGTGTCAAATCTGACATGTGAGAACAGATCTTTAGGACTCTTTCATACACACAGGAATATTATGTGTGAATGTGGATTTTGATGCAAAATTGCTGGCAGAATTCAGCCATTTTCAAGTCCGCACCAAAATCCACATTAGATATGCAGTTTTTGGTGCCGATTTTCCACATGATAGAATATTCCGCAGCATCTTGCAGAATATTCCTGTACAGTAAACTCTCAGCTGTGAAAAAGCACTGTATCAGGTCTGTATACGTTTTCAACATCTAGATATAAACTAGGGGTTGCCACCAGTGAAGTTAAAAGTGGGTGTGGTTAGGGGGCGTGACTTATCATAAGATATTCTTACCTCCATTATTCTAGTGGCCCCTCAGTGGCCCCAATAGTAATAATGGTCCCTGTAATAATAGTGACCCCCCTTAGTGGCCCCAAGAATAATAGTGCTCCCCTTAGCAGCCCCTATTAGTAATAGTGCCCCTTTAGTGGTCCCAGTAGAAATAGTGCTCCCCTTAGTTACCCGAGTAGTGACAGTGCCCCTTAAGTGGTCCCAATAATAATAGTGACCCCCCCGTAATTAAGTGTCTCCCTTAACAGCACTAGCATTAATAGTGTCTCCCTTAGTTTTGCCCAGTAGTAATAGTGCCCTCACAGTGCCCCCATCCTTAACCTCCAGCCACGCATCAACTCCACGCCATCAAGTATTTCACTTACCCCATAGTTCCGGTTAGGGCACCACTGCTGTAATTAGACCCTGTGACCTCTGACCTCTCTTCCCGCCACTGGAGGAAGAGGTTCGGGGTCACAGACTTTGATGACAGCAGCAACGGCTAGACCAGAGCTACGGAATAAGTGAAATACTTGATGGCCAGAGGCCCGCAAAAAATATGTACTGGCACTAGCCTTTGGACTTAATTACTGGCTAGGCTGGCAAGTTAGCGGCCTGATGCAACCTTAGCGTAAACATGAATTTTCCTATTCTCTGACATCAAGTTGGGGATTATTACAAAGTTGGCTACTTTTGCCTATAACTGTGAATCCCCTTTAATACTGACCCCATGACTTCCTCCATGATGTCGCACCTTTGATAAGATTACTGCCATCGCTGGGCTCAGCGCTGCTGCATAAATAGGTCACTTATGACCACGTAGGAATATCTATTCATTTTTATGTTTTGATTTCAAGGTCTTGCTGCGCAGCTGGCCGAAGCTTCTTTAAAGAGAAAATGGAAAGTGATTTGGGAATGAGCTGACACCAAGTGAAGTAGAATTTATGGCTACAATATTTGATATTGACAAATCCACCGTAGGGAACCCTGCGGGAGTGTCACATCTGAGCATCACCAACGGCTGTTTCTATGACGACCAAAGGTTAAGCTCTTCCGCATGTCGAGAAAAAATAAAAGATGCCCTGATATAACTTATAAATAGTTCTGTGTGTTCATTACATCAATCAGTAGGCTCTACCAAGAGCAATGCAGCCATTTATAATTCACAAAATGATTAGCGCCATCACAGATTTCATGAAATGGGGAGATGTGGTCATTTCTACTCTGTATTTATTGCGGACGAATCAGTCATCGCGATGACCCGTGGCCACCTGAGCTCTGCTAAATAACACACAAACAGCAACATCAGGCGGTATCTTAGGCGGTTTCATTAATAGGCAATAACTATCTGGCATCCATTAAAATTCCTGGCATCATGGATAGGCAATCTTCAATCCGCTAATACAATGGCTGGCGTTGTGAGGTATCGGTAGTTTTCTAGAACTGGAGAAACGCTATGGAATCAACAACGATATTCCAAAATCATGGCACGTGACTGGGGTATTGGTGACTCACTCCACTAATCATGTGCTAAGACTATAACCTGATAAAGTAAAAGTGACACAAGGGGATTGAATTGGCCACGGGAGCGATTTTATCTTTTAACAAACAGTAACATCATCATCTCAACCCCAGGAGAGCACACAACTGCAACCATAACTCAGACAGGGAGAGGGGTGGATCTTGAACCTCAAAGTCTGGCATCCACCATAACTTCCCACACTTCACCAATTACTTGACCTCCTGCCCTTTTTTACAAAACGGACACCGCAAGGTCATTAGACTATCAATTTGCGGTCCACACATAACCAGACAACAACTTTAACATCATCTGGGAAGTCCAGAACAAAGTCAGATTGTTCCCTCGCTGCACCAGAAAAGGTCCCTAAAACTATCTATTTCAAGAACCTCCTACTGCCATCCTTAATTCATGACATATAACCACTGTTGCAACCCAACCCATCCACTCCATATCTTTTCCAAAAGGATTACAACCTTCTAACCCTTGCCATCTCCAGCTAAAATAGGCCCAAATAGATGTCACATTTGGTGATACTCAAAATGGCTGACTTACACTCAACAGCCAGCCCTTTTATACACCCCAACACCCATACTTCCCCCGGCCCCTCCTACTTTTTTTGCATTATATCTCCACCCTATACCATTTACATTAGCTCTATTCCTGCCCAACTCTATCATGGTTGTTCCCCTTTAGGCCAGCAGCGAAAAGCCTGTCTCCCCTTTCTAAACCCATTCCAACTATGTTTCAACTGGAAATGCCCACAAATAGTCTAGGATATTCCACTTTTAATTAACAAAATTAACAAAAGCCCCACCGTTCTCATGGTTTAGTTCCATATCATTACTCTAAAGAGCAGGTTATCAGCACAGGTTATCAGTATCAGATTTATGGGAGTCCACTGTCCAGGCCCCCAACAGATCTGCGGTCTGAAGTGGCTGCCATACATTTCACTTGAATGGGACTGAGTTGCTCCTGGCCCATGTGACCAATCAACAGGACATCAGAGGCCTGAGAAGAGGCCCTTGCATTCACCCAAGTGCTGTGGCCTCTTTGATCAGCTGATCGGTAGGGGTCCCGAGCAGTGGACACCCACCAATCTGATATTGATGACCAATCCTGACAACTGAAAACCCCTTTAAATATAACTTTTTGGACATTGCAAGGATTCCAAGAAAAGGAGAGCAGAACTTTAATGTTGTCCAGTAAGGTCATTGCTAGTCCCAATATCACGACATCATCTAATCTATCCGCTAGTTCTGAGAACAGACAGGAGCAGTTAGGGTCCATCCACATGTCGAATTTGACACAGATTTCGGTGCAGAATGGAAGTCAAATTACAAATAAATCCAAATACAATTTGTATCCCATGCAAATTAATGGAGTTTTTGCAACCCCATTGTGTGCTACGAAAAATCTCCACATTAATTGTTCGGAGTACCACAAAAAAAAAAAAAAAACAGCGTAGAAATAAGTAGTATGCTATTTATTTCCACAGATTCCACATGAAAAAGCCATAAATTAGCCCTGTTGAATGACAATGGTCCTCATGCACATCCACTGCCCACTTAAAGGGATTTTACAAGAATTCACTATTGATGTCCTATCCTCAGGATAAGTCATCAATAGTTGATTGGTGGTGGTCTGCCACTCTGCGTCCCCACTGATCAGCTGATTCTCTAACCCTTAGTCATTGTAGCCAAGCTGGATGTCGGCATTAGGGTCAGAGTTGGAAGTCTAATATTAGTCTTCACTCCAATTAAAATCAATACAAGCTATACCGTCTATTACGCTTCCAGCTCCTATCCTGAGGTGGATGCCTGGCATGGCTGCAATGACTGGAGGCCAAAGGATCAGAAGATCGGTGGGGATCCTTAGCAGCAGACCCCTGCCAAATCAACTATTGATTACCTATCCTGAAGATAGCCTATCAATAGTAAATGCCCGGAAAACCCTTCAACTGCACATCTATGATAGGAATCCGAGTGCCATACTCAGATTTCTATTAGTGGATCCTCCAGTAATTGTGTCTTGAATTAAATTTGACATGTGTAAACATACAGCAACATACATCAGAAGCACGGCTTGACTCACTTTCCTCATGGGCAAAGATTCAGTTTGGCACCTTCATCACAACCTAAAACTTAATTTCATATGCTTGTAGTCCGAAGAGTAACTTAATGGAGCGTCCCCTTTCCGCAACACCCAATTTCTGGTAAATTGACAGCCCAAGATGTGCCAAATTTATTAAGGGGCGTGCCATTATTAATACATTTGGTGCATTGTAGATCATCAAAGTGTGAAATAAGACTGCTGGATGGAACCCCAATCCTAACAGACTCATGCCGGTGAATTCTTAGGCTTCCAAATGACACGATTAGCTCCCAGGTTGGTCCACAAATTGTTCTTCCTATTGTGAATGTTTTGTAAACCCGTCTCAGCCACTGAAGTGTATCATTATATGTAGACAGTGTCAGCACGACTTGTTGGAGGTACACACTGACCGATTATGCCACTTATTTACCATTGTTACCGTAGCAACTAGCTCAAGGGTTTTTCAACATGAAATTACAGTCAGACTGATAAAATGCATAGTTTTCCGCTTCTTGAAAGGCGTGCTAGGCTTTACAAGGACCAACAGCAGTGGGAGATGAATGTTTCTCTAAGGTGTGGAAAATAGCAATCAGTTGCTGGGTAAATCATCTCTGGTAGATGAGAAATTCACCGTGTTGGCGGGATGATCATTGCCTCAGTACTATATGCAAGAGTGCCTCATCTATGAGACAAGTTGAGCTCTCTGCCTAGAACCTAGAGGGAAGTGATTGACTACAAAGTCACCTCCAAATGGGGTTGTCTTCTCGTAGATACTTGTGGCACATTATTGGGCCAAAGTCACGGCCAACCAGGATCCTTTAGTCTTGGTAGCCCAACGCTGTTCAGAGCAGTGAAATTCGATGGGACAATTTAAAGTAAATAGCAAAAAGGAATTTTAAAATATACCAATTGCCAATATAGAGAACATTTTTGCTTGGTTTGTCACGACTTGGGAAGTTTCTTTAGCACCTGGTAGCTAAAATTATCTGTAGACGTCGTCATTCACACATCCAACTTGAAATTTACTACTTTTGTGCTAATGAATGTATTGAAATGTTCACAGCTGCTTTTAGCACGGTTTTTCTCTTAGTGAGTCCTTAAAAAATGATCTGCCAGTTTCTTATCTTACATTCATTCATCTCTTTGATAACCTTTGATACTTATAAACAACCTCGTGGTCATTTTGCATTCATTATTTCCTTGTCAGTAGTTCAGGGAGCAGAAATAGTCTAATCTTGCAAAAAGTTTGGTTCAGCGTGAACCTAAACTTCGGTTGGTTCGTCTCGGCCTAAACCTACTAAAATTCTTCTTTTTCTTTCTCCTACTTCTTCTTTCTTCTTTGACCTTCCTACATCTTCTTCCCCTTTCTTGTCTTCTTATTCTTTGATCTTCTTTCTTCTTCTTCTTCTTCTACCTTCCTACATCTTCTTCCCCTTTCTTGTCTTCTTCTTCGACCTTCCTACATCTTCTTCCCCTTTCTGGTCTTCTTCTTCTTCTTCTTCGACTTTCCTACATCTTCTTTCCCTGTCCTGTCTTTTTTCTTCTTCTTTGACCTTCCTACATCTTCTTCCTCTTTCTTGTCTTCTTCTTCTTCTTCGACCTTCCAACATCTTCTTCCCCTTTCTTGTCTTCTTCTTCTTTGACCTTCCTACATCTTCTTCCCCTTTCTTGCCTTCTTCTTCAACCTTCCTACATCTTCTTCCCCTTTCTTGTCTTCTTCTTCTTCATCGTCCTTCCTGTATCCTTCCTTCATCCTTCCTTCATCCTTCCTTCATCCTTCCTTCATCTTTTTCTTCCTTACTGTTCTTCTTCCTTCCATCTTCTTTCTTCTACATCCGTCTTGTTCTTACTCTACTTTTCTCTTCGTCCTTCCTACATCTTCTTCACCCTTTCTTGTTTTCCTTCTTCTTTTTCTTTCTTTCTGTTCTACTTCTTTCTTTTTGCCTTATTTCTTCTTCATCCTTCCTTCGTCATCTTCTTCTTCACCCCTCCATCATTTTCTTTTTCCCTCTTGTTCTTCTTTTTCCTTCCATCTTTTTTCTTGTCCTTATTTCTTCTTCGTCCTTCCTACATCTTCTTCCCCTTTCTTGTTTTCCTTCTTCTTTTTCTTTCTTTCTATTCTACTTCTTTCTTCTTCATCCTTCCTTCGTCATCTTCTTCTTCGCCCTCCCTTCATCTTCTTCCCTCTTGTTCTTCTTCTTCCTTCCATCTTCTTTCTTCTTCCTTTTTCTTCGTTATTTGTTCTTTACTAACTTTCTCTTAAAAACAATGAACTTAGATATACTGCTAGGTGACCTAAGAGCATTATACAGGGCTTTTATGGTTCGTATACAGTGTTACACACGAGTTTTAGGGGCATTGGCAATGTTCCCATTCAGTTCGAACTATTTCAGACCTAGCCAACCTTTTCGCACAAATTCGGTGAACCAGCTGAACCAAAATTTGAAAATGTTTTTTTCATCACTGCTTGTAGTGTTTGATCTATCATATTAATACATTTTAGGCTTGTGAATGTTTGTTTCTCTGATCATATGCGTGGAAGACTATGTTGGAGATAAGCTGACTAACGAGGAAATGCCCAATCATCAGCTGATCGAATCTTTTATGTGAGCATAAAAATGCTTGCTCGTTATCTTAGGGAAATGTGGTTCTGACAAATGCAATCTATTGTGCATGGGAACAACACTGATAGTAATGATCACTCATCCCTATTCTACCATTCATCTGCCCATGTAACCATAATTAACGAGCATTGATCTTTGTCGCTCAGTGCTAGTTTACCACAGGCAGATTATGTGCCCTGCGTAAAAATGCATTAACAAATTGCATTTGCATTATGGTGAATGTGAGGAAAATGGATTTTTCAGTTCACATGGATTCTCAAAAACTTATTTTTCACTCAAGTGACTATTCATTGATTGTTGAATGTTGATGCACCGAACATTTGTTTTAAAAAGAATACATCTGTAGAGAAAGATAGTTAAAAGTAGCCTGATTATCTTACCCAAACAAGAAAGTCTTGTGATTACAGCAGCCTCAGCACTGACTCAATCAGGCACTCTCTATGGTGTGTGAGTGCTACAGTTGGGACCACATCAGTATAAAACATGTGACAAGAAGCAATTGTAATTTCAATGGGCATTCCGGACATTTACTATTGATGATCTATCCTCATGATCCACCGCTCAGTATCCCCACCGATCAATTGATCCTCCGGCCCACTGTCAGTACAGCAGGACCGGACCTCCACATCGGTGCTCAGGGCTGCAAGTGTAATATTTTATTTACAGCTGGGACTGCGATGAGGAGCTAGAAGTGTAATAGAAGGCATTGCTTACATTGATTTCAATGGGCGTGAAATCATCTATCACACTTCTGGCCCTGGCCACTGATGTCAATGTTGAACCTGCTGCACTGTCAGCAGGCCGGAGGATCAGCTGATCAGTGGGGATCCTAAGAGATGGAGTCCAGCCGATCAACTATTGTTGACTTATCCTGAGCATACCTAAGCAATAGCAAATACTTAAATTTGCAGGCATGTAGGTAGGGACTGTGACAGGGTTAGGCCAGGGGCGTAACTATAAGGGATGCAGGGGATGCGGTTGCACCCAGGCCCAGGACTCTTAGGGGGCCCATAAGGCCTCTCTTGTCCATGTAGGGAGCCCAGTACTATGAATAAAGCATTATAGTTTGGGGGCCCCGTTACAGGTTTTGCATTGGGGCCCCGAATCCTCAAGTTACGACTCTGGGTATGGTTACAGAAGGAGGGAGGGGGGCCCAGCTGAACATTTGCACCCGGGCCCCTGAGCCTTTAGTTACGCCCCTGGGTTAGGCTCAATGTCCACAGTCTCTCACACAGGAGATCGCAGCCATAGAAGACCATAGGGATGCATTAGCATCCGCAGAGCAATTTAAAGCATGCAGATGTGATTTTTTTTTCCCGACGTGCAAATTGCATGCATGGGAAGAAATCGCAGCATGCTCCATTTTGAGGTAAGAAAAACCTTTTTTCTCCCATGTCCGTGGGCAGGGCTGGATTCCACTGCGGGATCTGGGTCTCCTAAGACCCTGCAGCTTTGCTGTGATCCTGTGATTGCCAGGTTGACTAGTGGAAGTGATACTTCTGCTTTCTCTTCTCACTACAAAACGCTCATTGAGCACTAGATCACCTGCAAAAGACAGGGCAGAAGCAGTTAAAAAATGTTTCTGCCTTCTCCTCTGGGTCCTCGGCTATTAGTTATACATTGCAAAAGCAGGAACTTTAATCCTGCACCATATTTTTACCATCGACCGAGATTAAACCCCAGGACTAATTGCTGTAAATTTACTGCGGTTGGTACTTATCTGGTTAGTGTCATTGACAAACGAGCGTATTTCATTTAAGTATCCGTAATACAGATAGGTATTCTGGCCTGATGCAAACTCTGTGCATGATAGGAATCTATGACTCTCATAGTTCAAGTCAGGATACCCGCAGTCGGACTGGGACTCTCACCCGCAAATGCAGCTGAAAAATGCTTGTCTGTTAATTGCCTAAGAAATTAATCAATAATTGCAGGAGCAGACATTCACTTTAGTGTCTCTACCAGGACTAGTGGAGATCAACGGCTTTGGTGTTAGGTTAAAGCTTAAACTACTCATCATGCATAATAGACACAGTTGAGGTCTTCTACATCGGCACCATACATAGCATGTATGTACAGTATGTGTAATGTGCGGACTATACAGAATGGAAAGTCTTTAAATGGACAGTGCTAGACTGCACAAAGCATTTCCCTTTTGCATATATAGCCATTGCTGATATTTGAAAAGATGATGAAGCCTTTGATCAGAGAAAATGTCTTCCCGGTGAAGAAATAACTGGAAAATATGTTACCTTTGAATGGAACATTATTATACCAGAGCAGGATGCCTAATGGCAGCTCTGAGATTAGAGAGATTCTACCACTTCATAAATTATGCACTAACAAACCTAATTCTGTGGCCATACTTGATTCATCAAACATGCAGAACTTCTGCACATGTTTTTTTCAGTAGCATTGTATCGCAACACAGCAAGGGGATATTTTTAGCAGATAGCGGGACCGCCGAAAAAAGGTTATGTTGCAGAATAATACTCATTGTTATATCAGGGCAAGCCAGTGCATTTCCCTTAAAGGGGTTTTCTGGGCATTAACTATTAATGACGTATCCTCAGGATAGGTCAACAGTAGTTGATTAGTCAGGGTCCACTGCTCAGGTTCAATGATCCGATCCTCCGGACGGCTGTCAGTGCAACTAGGCTAGATGTCTTCATTGATATTGGAGCTGGAAGTGTAATAGAAGGCACCGCTCCCATTAAAATCAATGGGGGCAATGTCTTTCATTACACTTCCGGCTCCTCATTGCAGTCGGAGTTTGAAGTGTAATAGAAGGAATCACTCCTATTAAAAAGAATGGGAGCAATGTCTTCCATTACACTTCAGGCTGCTCATTGCGGTAAGAAGTGGAAGTGTTATAGACGGATTCACTCCGATTGAAATCAATCAGACCAATGTCTTCTATTACACTTCTGGCTCCTCATTGCGGTCGGAGTTGAAAGTGTAATAGAAGGCATTGCTCCCATTAAAATGAATGGGAGCAATGTCTTCCATTACACTTCCGGCTCCTTATTGTGTTCGGAGTTGAAAGCATGGTAGAAGGCATCGTTCCCATTGAAATCAATGGCAGCAGCATCTTCTATAACACTTCTGGCTCCTCATTGCGTTCAGAGTTGGAAGAGTAATAGATGGCATCAATCCTGTTTAAATCAATGGGAGAAATGTTTTCCATTATATGTCCAGCTCCTTATTGCGGTCAGAGGTGGAAGCGTAATAGAAGATATCGATCCCATTGAAATCAATGGGACCAAAGGCTTCTGTCACACTCCAGCTTTGACAGCAGTGCAGACATAGTAACATATTATATTAGGCTGAATGAAGACAATGTCCATCTAGTTCAGCCTCTTTCAACCCCATCCCCCCTTGTTGATCCAGAGGTAGGCAAAAAACCCCAATGAGGCAGAAGCCAATAAGTCCATTCGGGGGAAAATTCCTGCCCAACTGCATAATGGCAGTCAGAATAATCCTTGGATCAACGCTTGACAGTTCCTACCTGACTGTAAGACCCGGATCAACAACCCACTGGTCACCTAATGTCTATATCCTGTAATATCACAGCGCTCTAGAAAGACATCTAGTCCCCTCTTAAATTCCTCTATCGATTTTGCCATTACCACGTCCTCAGGCAGAGAGTTCCACAGTCTCACAGTAAAGAACCCCCTCATGAACCCATGCTGACAAGGGGTTATACTGTTGTTTTCCTTGAGGAATTCTAGGATGGCATCTCTCAGAAACCCCTCAAATATTTTTCCAATTATTGAAGTGAGACTTACTAGACTGTAGTTACCAGGCTCTCTTTTCTTGATAGTGTCCATAAATATAGGAAATAGCGGCCTAGCTATTACGTCACTTAGTTCCCTTAGACCCCTTGTGTGTATTCCATCTGGGTCCGGCGATTTATCGATTTTAATCCCCTTTAACCAGCTCTGCACTTCCTCCTGTGTTAGACATGTAATATTGTGCAAGGGGTTCGTTTTATTCCCCTGCATCTCGTGTGACATTTCTTTTTCGTTCATGAATACACTTGCAAATAAACAATTTAATATATTTGCCTTCCTCCCATCATCTTCTATGATTTCTCCTGCATTATTTATTAAAGGGCCAGTGCCCTCAGTGCAAATCCTTCTTCTGTTTATATAATTGAAGAATAGTTTAGAGTTGTTTTTGCTCTCTTTGGCGATCAGTCTTTCTGCTTCCTCCTTAGGCCTCAGTCACACAGGTGTTTTGACACTCGAATTTTTGAATGCATCAGTTATGCGTTCAAAAATTTGCATGACCAAAGTGGGCTTCACGGCGGAAAAAAAACGCTGCTAGCAGCGTTTATCCACTCGAAAAGAGCGCTATTCCCTGCTGCGGCTGTGACAGCTGCAGCAGGGAATTCTTTGGATGTGAAACCCCGGGATGCGGTCACATCCAGGGGCTTCACCTTTGGTCAATGGGGCTGGCGGCAGCTGCGACAGCCCCATTGACATACAGAGAACATCGCAGAGATTAAGAAATCCTCTGCCACAGCTGTCACAGCTGTGGCAGAGGAGAGCAATGTTCTCCCATTGAATTCAATGGAGCCGGCAATACAGCCAGCTCCGTTGAAAGCAATGGACTGCCGGCAAGCGCTGCAGTGATTTTTGGGGGAAGGGCTTAAAATATAAGCCCTTCCCTGAAAATCAATCCAAAAATGTGTAAAAAAAAATGTATACTCACCTCTCTGCAGCTGTCCGGGCTCAGCTGCGTCCAGCCGGCTCTTCTCCTGCACTGCTCTGAGTAGTATTCAGCTGCCTCTAATTGGCTGTGTTCTTTGACCAATCAGAGGCAGCTCTCAGCTACTAAATGACAGCTGAGAGCTGCCTCTGATTGGTCCCTGCGCTCAGCCAATCAGAGGCAGCACTCACCCATTGAGCGCAGGGGGAAACCCCTGGATGCGATAGCCTTCAGGGGTTTCACATACACAGAACACCGGTTTGCGGCAGAACACAGTTACATGTGTTCTGCGAACCGGAGACCTATAATTTTCGCCGCAGGCGTTTCTCCACATGAAAAATTCACATGTGACCGCTGCTATTGAAAAGCATTGGTTCTATCTAGTGCAAATTTTTGGACATGCGGAAAAACGCCCGTTCAAAATGCCTGTGTGACTGAGCCCTTAGCAATTTTAATCTTTTCTTTACATATTTTGTTTTTTCCCTGTATGATTTTAGCGCTTCTTCGCTGCCTTCTTGTTTTAATACTTTAAATGCTTACTTTTTTTCATTTATTGCCCCCCTTACAGTCTTTTCGAGTCACATTGTTTTCCTTCTACTTGAAGTTCTTTTGTTTTTAAAGGATTTGAACTGCTCACATGAGGTAATCAGGATGTTTTTAAATTTCTCTTATTTCTTGTCTGTTCTGATATTTTTGAGGATGTTGTCCCAATTAATGTTACCGATAGTAGTTCTGAGATGATCAAATTTTGTTTTACTAAAGTTTAGTTTGTTTGTTGCTCCCTGATAAGGTTTCTTTTTGAATGATAGCTGGAAGTTAATTATATTGTGGTCACTGTTCCCCAAGTGCCCCTCAACCTGCACCCCCATTATTCGGTCCGGTTTGTTAGTTAATAATAAGTCCAGAGTGGCCGTCCCTCTAGTTGGCTCCTGCATAATTTGGGAAAGGTAGTTGTCTTTAATTGTTCTCAAGAACTTTTCACCCTTGTCAGGTTTGCAAGTTTCGTTTACCTATTTTATATCCGCATAATTAAAGTCCCTCATAATATTTACTTCTTTGCAGTTTGACACCTCTTCCATCTGCCTTAATAATAAGATTTCAGTTTCTTCTGTTGCTTTTGGTGGCCTATAGAAAACCCCTATCGGTATTTTGTTATTTTTTTTCTCCCTGTATTTCTATCCACAGAGATTTCACGTGTTCATCTCCTGCCCCTATATCCTCCCGTAGCCTCGGTATTACGTAGGATTTAACGTACAAACATCCCCCTCCCCCTTTCTGTTTCCCACGGTCTCTTCTGAAGAGATTGTAACCCTGTAAATTCATCGCCAAATCGCACATATCATCAAGCCATGTTTCCGTTATTCCCACTATATCGTAATTCTCATCAGTCATTCTCGCTTCAAGCTCACCCACTTTACTGATCAGACTTCTTACATTCGTAGCTATACAATTTATATGATTGTTGTTCTTTATATTCATTGTGCTACTAATGGTACTATTGGCTGTTTTGTAAGTTCTAACTGTACTAACCCCACCCCCTGCTTGACCCCCATTCCCATTACTTAGCCCCAAGTCGCTATCTACACTGTCTACCCCACTTTTTCTTTTTTTGCCCTCCCCCTAGTCTCTTGTTTAAGCACTCCTCCAGCCTTCTAGCCATCTTCTTCCCCAGCACAGCTGCATCCTCCCCATTAAGATGCAGCCCGTCCCTACAGTAGAGCCTGTAGCTTACAGTAAAGTCAGCCCAGTTCTCTAGGAACCTGAACCGTTTCTTCCTACACCAACTTTGGAGCCACTTGTTTACCTCCCTAAGATCCTGCTGCCTTCCTAGCGTGGTGCAGGTAGTATTTCAGACAAAACTACCTTGGAGGTCCTTGCCCTAAGCTTGGACCCTAACCCCTGAAATCATTTTTGAGGGCCCTCCATTGACCTCTAACTTGTTCATTGGTGCCAATGGGCACCATGACCACTGCATCCTCACCAGCCCCTCCCAGTAATCTGTGAATCCAATCCGCGATTTGTCGAACTCGAGTGTCAGGAAGACAACACACCGTTCGACTATCCCGGTCTTTATGGCAGATTGCCCTATCTGTCCCCCTCATAATTGAGTCCCCCACTACTAGGATCTGTCTAGCCTGCCCTGTGCTCCCCTTCCCATTCTCACTAGACGTCATTCCCCTGGTGTTCAGAGGGCTGTTGGGCTGCAGTGGTGCTGGCTCTGTAATGGCATCCCCCTCATCTGCCAACTTTGCAAACTTGTTGGGTTATGCCGGTTCAGGACTAGCCTCCCTGATTCTCTTTTCCCCTTTAACCTTTCTAATTGTCACCCAGCTAGCTGCCTGCTCCCCCTGCTCTTCCGTACTACCATCCGCCCCCGCCTCTACCCCAGCGAGTGCCTGCTCAGTGAGCAGCAAACTCTTTTCCATGTTGTCAATGGATCTCAGTGTTGCCAGTTGCTCATTTAGATCCAGGATTCGGGCTTCCAAATTTGCGATGTGCACGCATCTGGCACAACAGTATGCACACTTGATCGGCTGATCAAGGACCGCATACATTGCACAAGTAGTACACTGGATGACATTGTGAGGCATGGAGCTCATCCTAATGGGGATCTACAATTTACTTATGGAAATAGTGAAGATTGACTAGATCACGCTCCACACGCGCCTCAGCCTGTTCGCGGCCGCTCACTCCTTTGTTTTTAACGCTCACACACTTGACTTGCTCTCGTTCAGTCACCTAATTATGCTTCACTTACACCCCACACACAGGCACACACTCACTCTCTTATACCTCCTCACTTAGCCACACACACATAGACACACACACACTTAGACACACAGACACACACAGATATCCAGCTTAGCTGCACTGACAACAAGACAAGGGGTCAGAAGATCGTTGAGGATCCCGAGTGGCAGACTCATGCCAACCAAATACTGATGATCTAACCTGAGGATAGGTCATCAATAGTAAATGGCCAGAAAACCCCTTTAAACAGGATCTGTTTATGGGCAACCACCACTCCATTTATTTGAGGGTATATTGGACCTCCGTTCTTGTGCTCTGCAAATGTTCCATCCATCAGACCTCCAACCGTCAGATACAGATGTAGCAAAGTTTAACTTGATACTTAGCAAGTTAAATAAACTGTGTCATATCATATAACTTTCTCTTTCCCTTTCAATAGCTTTTCAATGGCTTTGTTGCATTAAAATAACTTGTTTCAGCAGGTTCTCAGCGTTGGGGTAAACTTTGCTACATGTGTAGTTATCTCCTACCCAGTGGATAGGGAGTAACTTCATTTTACCATAATATACCTTTAAAGGGCAATTCCCATCTCAAACATGTATGCTATATCTACAGAATATTCTGTAAAGTCTTATAGATGTGTGGGACTTGTATGTACATCTGGACAGAGGTGGCACCCATCCTACATAAATGTATTCCAGAGGTGGCCGGGTTTTACAGACACAGCTGAGCACTCTGTGCTACGCTGTTTCTCTAATTCCCATAGATGTCAATGGAAGTTGAGTAAACAGCCCAGCATGCTATGCTATTTCCATGTCTTACAAGTTAAAGCAACCCTGTAGCTCCTGTGCTATACTGTTTATATAACTTCTCTTCACTTCCATGGAAGTTATGGAAATTGTGTAGCACAGGATGCTCAGCTGTGTCTGTACAACCCAGCCACCTCTTGGATGTTGTAGCTAGTGGGACAAGAGCAGCAGGACAGGCTTAGGGGGTCCACATGGGAATGTCCCTTTAATATATAGGATGACAATACATATGCAGCACAGATCCAAGTGCAGGCAGTGCAAATTGTGACAATATTAGCGCAAAATAGGCAGTTACACAACCCATCAGAGCTTACTGGCCTCGTGTATGCCTCTGCTGTATATTTTTTGATACAAAGTCAAATACAGAACCAATGAGCCATAGTTTTGCAACTAATAACATTTATCACTGGAGAGAGGATAAATGTAAGATCACTTGGGGTCACACCAATGGGGCCACTACTGATCATTAGTTCAGGTGACCCCAGACTCCTGTTCTACTTCAAAGCTCGGAAAGAGTCATATAGAGATGAGGTCAAGCTGATGCTAATACAATTCTGCAGGAGGTACAAAAACAACCAACAAGGAATAGTGCGATATACAGTTATTCTATTTTCTATGCAAGTGCAACTGTTAATAAGATGATCCCTGTGTCCTTCTGCTGAGATCTTTAGTGATCTGTAGAGAACCTGACAGCAAGTGTTCAATTTCCTAACAGCGCCATCACAGGGGAAATTAAGTATTACACAGTTTCAATGGAAGTGACTGAGCTGTCTGTGTAATCCATTAATGTGCCAAGTCATCTAGACCAAAGCTCATTGTAGTCATGGCTGACCTAAGCTACACGCAACCCGTGCGGTCGCATAGGGCACTGGCCACATGCTTGTGAGCTAGACACAAGGTGAATGTAAGCTGTGGGCAATCACCCCCTTAGTTTGCCTGGCCAGATGATCTTCTTCCTCTGTGCGGCAGCGTTTTGTGGAGCTACATCAATTCTGCTCCTGGTTGTGTCTCCTCCCCTCTGAAGTTTTGAGGCACCACTGTCAGCCCATCAGCGCCCTTGCAACACAATTACTTAGTTCTTCTAATGACTTTATGCGCTGAGCTATGTTCTGGTGCTGTATTTATGTACCTAGCTTGGTTTTGGTGCTGTATTTATTTAATGAGCTTGGCTCTGGCAATGTATTTATATATTAAGCTTGGGTCTAGTATTGTATTTAAGTAATGAGTTGACTTCTAGTGCTGTGTTTTTGTAATGAGCTTGGTTCTGGCAATGTATTTATGTAATGAGCTTGGTTCTAGTATTGTATTTATGTAATGAGTTGACTTCTAGTGCTGTATTTATGTTATGAGCTCGGTCCTGGTATTGTATCTATGTACTAAGGTTGATTTGTGCTTAACCGCGTTATGAGCTTTATTCTGGTGGTGTATTTATGTTATTAGCTTGGTTCTTGTACCATATTTAGTCATTGAGTTGTGTGGTGTGGGTATGTTGCTATCCTGCTGCTTTCTGTACAAGCAGAAATCACAAACAGGCAGACTGTTTATATAATATATATCTTTTTCTCTTTGGGGGGCACCAAACCGACACTGTTTATAACTACCCCTGACTAATAGATGAGGCTGCTCAGTAGGACCCCTACTGGGTGTTGCCGAATTATTGATTTTACATAGCTTTGTGTTCCCCTTACTAAAACTACATAAAATACTTATACTCACTGTGGTGCCAGACTCCTGCTTCGGCAGCCTGGTACCACGGTAGGTGATAAGTGACATTCCCTGGCCAGAAGGCCTGATGACATCTCGTAAACCAGTCACATGGGCTTCTAATGTAGAAGTCCTGATTCAGGTTTATGGAACATTACTGTTGATGTTCCTTTACTGTCTCTTATTGACTGCAGCAGTCACGTGGGCAAACAACCCATGTGACCGCTGCAACACTTTCAAATTGAAGACCATAGCAGTGGCGGGGGAACATTGCACAGTGGGAGTTGAGTATTTTGTTGGGATATTTTTTATGTACAAGAGGGCATCCACTACATCTAGAAGAAAGCAGGTTTCATCACCAACACAGAAGGGGGTTCTTTACAGTAAGAGCAGTGAGACTGTGGAACGCTCTGCCTGAGGACATGGTGATGGCAAAATCCATTGAGGAGTTTAAGAGGGGACTAGACATCTTTCTCGAGTGGAAGGATATTACAGGATATAGACATCAGGTGACCAGTGGGTTTGTAGCTCCGGGTCTTACAGTCAGAATGGAACTATCAAAGGTTGATCCAGGGATTATTCTGACTGCCATTATAAAGTCGGGAAGGAATTTTTCCCCAAATGGGCTAATTGGCTTCTGCCTCTTGGGGTTTTTGCCTTGCTCTGGATCAACTATGGGGTTGAAATAGGCTGAACTAGATGGACATTGTCTTCATTCAGCCTAACATACTATGTTACTATGTAATTTGTCCCCCACTGCCACCAATGTGGTTGAAAATGGACTTTCTAAACCAGACAACCCCTTTAAGCTTGTCTCCATCTTCAGATTCGAAACATCTTTTCAGGGTCTTACAATGGTGTGACTAGGGGTCTAGTAGCAAGTAGCCCATATTTATACAGTATTAGCCCACAGTGGACTGAGCTTGCCGTATACCAGGTCTCATTGAATGGTGGTCATGTCATTGGTATATCAGCCAACTTGCTCCTGTTCCTGAAAGTAGCTTTGATTGCAAAGTTTCTATAACAATTCTTGCTGGTAGATGAAGAAGCCCTTGATACTGCAGTGTATTATGCAAAGTGATGGAAAACGGACACCTCCTGTTAAGCCTGGAGTAGAGCGTGTCGCTGATTTATTACAAGGGACAAATGTAATTTGACTGTGTAAAAGGCAGTAAAGTCAGTTAAGGCTGCGCAATGGCCAAGTAAGGACGCGTTCCGTGTGACATGACATGCCGCTGTCCCGTAACTCTCTACAAGTGACAGGAGAGATTTCATCTACTAGCTCTGAGCCCCCAAGTACATGCCTCACTCAGGAGCGACTGTCATTCCCCTGCCAAGAGGTATCTTCATTCGACTTTGCGCAGAAGGGTAATAGTAATGCCGATAATGCGCCATTGGAGTGCAAAGGGCCCATGTACGGTACCTGCAGGGGGCGCCCTCCTGTAATATTTTTGTGCTTTTTATTGTGTATTGGAGGTTTGAAGCATGCTCTATAGATAAGTATATGTAGGTCGACAGTCTGAGCCTCGGAGATAGAATACTTTGTGTCATTCACTCAACTTCATAAGTCATTGTCGGCCCAGTTCTGTTGCGACTAAACCACGGAGTGGGCGCGGCACGTGTTTCAGTTGACCTAAAAACCTACATCAAATCGATGCCATCAAAGACTGGCAAGTATGAATGCAACTAGAGAGGTGAGCTCATTAAGCCCGATGGGCACACGTGTGAGGGGCATGCTGGCAGATGTGCACATGTGGAAATGTTTACCGGCCATCTTAGTTTACTGACGTTAAAAATAAATGTAGCATTTTCCTAATATCGTAAGGGCGGCTTCATACGGGCGTATTTATGTGCATCGTTGCACATGCATAAATTGCGTGCGCAAAACTCAGAGAATAGAACCTTTGAGTTTAATGGCTTCATTAACATTTCCTTTTTTTAGTGCGCGCAATAAAATAGAAGGTGCTTTATCTTTCTGCGCATTTGCGCACAAGGGGCCTCCATAGAAGTCAATGGGGAGTGCTTAACTATGCACGCAATACGCAAACATATGCATGAAATACAGCGCAAAACCACAAAAAAATGGGTAAAAAGTACATTTACAATGCGCCAATACGCACGCAAATCTTCCTAGTTAATAGCAGAAAAACACTGTATTAAAGCGCGTGTAATTGTGCATACGCTCGTGTAAAGCCACCCCTAGGCGGTTGGTTGCAGTATTTACACAGAACTGTTACTTAGGTCGGCTTCATGCGGACGTTATGTGTTTTTGCGCACACGCCTCAGCGCAATGTATTTACGCCATGAACAAGGTTTTTTGCACACATATCAGTTACTGTATTTCTGCACCCACAGGGCATATTCATTTGCATGCAGCGAATGAACGCACCCCGATTCAAATGGCTATTTAGCCTAATGAGTTCCAGCTGTGTTCTGGAACGCATTGGTGCCCACCCCATAGACTTCTACGGGGACCATTGGTTCACAGATGCTCGCAAAGCATGCTGCATTTTTTTTCCGCACACGCAAAAAACGAGGTGAGAACGAATCCATTGAAATCAATGAGACCTATTCTCTGCATATTGCATTTCCAAATTTTGCGCACGCAAATACGCGCATAAAGACTCCAGTGTGAAGAAGACCTTAAGTAGAAGGGCAAAATTGTCAAAAAAAAGTGGGAGCCAATCAAAGTTCGGTGGAAGGTGCACAGGATCAGACTGGCCTTGTGGGCTTTTTGAACTGATGACCTATCCTCTGGATAGGTCATCACTATTGGTTGGACAGGGGCCCCCGTCTATAAGCTGATCATCCCAAAGGATAGCTCATCAGTTCAAAAAGCCTGGAATACCCCTTTAAGGAGTAATTGCTGCTTATGATATGATCAGAAATGAAAGCTGGTGCCCTCTCCGTGGCCCAACAAGGTACTAGAGTGCCCTCTCCGTGACCCCACAAGGTACTAGAGTGCCCTCTCCGTGGCCCAACAAGGTACTAGAGTGCCCTCTCCGTGGCCCAACAAGGTACTAGAGTGCCCTTTCCGTGACCCCACAAGGTACTAGAGTGCCCTCTCCGTGGCCCCACAAGGTACTAGAGTGCCCTCTCCGTGGCCCCACAAGGTACTAGAGTGCCCTCTCTGGGGCCCCATAAGGTACTAGAGTGCCCTCTGGGGCCCCACAAGGTACTAGAGTGCCCTCTCCGTGGCCCCACAGTGTGAGTCAGTGGTGGAACATGGGGCAGGGATAGTCAACTTCAGGCCCCCTGGCAGTCGCATGGTTTGCCTACACTGCACCACACCATTGATTAGGTTTTAGTTCATTCTGAAAGAAATGTAATGTGTATGAAATGGGTATTTTTCAGCAAATTCTGGAGCGCAAACTCGAGGGCTAGAAGCAGGCGGTCAAAAGCAGAATAAAAGCTAGGTATAAAATTAGGACAAGGATGGGTGTCTTTGTCCTAATTTTATACCTAGCTTTTATTCTACTTTTCTATAGATCTACAGTATTAGGACGCGGTCACACGAGCGTAGGCGTATTTACGTTCACACGTGCGCAGCGTATAATCGCCGGAAAGAACGTTTTTCGGCGATCATGACCAGAGCTAGAAAGCGTATTATCGTTTGTTCCTACTTTGCAAACTATCTTTTCGGCCATCGAATATGCGTTGGCGCGTATTTCAGTCGCGTATGTTCCGTCCTTTTTTCGGGTTGCCGTTTTTACGCGCCGTAAAATCGCCCGTGCGAATGAATACATTGGAAACCAACGCCTTAGATGGTCACGTTTATACGATTGGGCGCAAAAACGCGCCGTTTATGCACTCGTGTGAACGCACCCTTATAGTTCAGCTACAGCAACTTGACTTCACTAGGCCAGCAGGTTAGTCAAAGCAGCCTAATGACCTACTGGTAAAGCCACATGGCACACTGCCGGACTATGACCCAACTAACAACAAAAGACTCTTTCACAGGCTACTGAGGATGACAGGAGATCCTGTCGATCTAGATGAATAATAACACTCAGACTTTGACAATTTAGAAGGTAATGTTATCATAGATTAAGAAAATGGAAAAGAACATTACATGCCTGACCCTACAGCCCATAGTACAGAAATTAATTATCCAATCTTAAAGGGAATGCATCATCAAAAATGACCTATTATTTAAATCAAGTCCTTATCTTAGAAAAGAAGTTTGTATCTGTATATATATATATATATATATATATATATATATATATATATATATATATATATCTCAAACTACTAACTAAAACCTGTCCGTCCGTGCGTGAGTGAGTGGGATTGTGAGTGGCTTACATGCTCCACCCCTGATCACATGATATTGACATCATCACAGGTCCTGTGGCCTCAGGGGGTTTGTAGTCCACCTGTAATCTGCACAAGGATGCAGGATCTTACATGACATCACCGTCATGTGATCAGGGGCAGAGCATGTAAGTTATTCACTCAGGATGAGCGTCACCGTCATATGATCAGGGCCAGAGCATGACGGTGACGTCATCACGGGTACTTCATCTCCACTGCTGTGCTGCTGCTGATCCCTGTTGCATGGGATGAACAATGTATGTAGCAGTACTATAATTTCCTAATAATTACTACCATCTTTCCCCAAAAATAAAACACTGTCTTATATTAAATTGTGCCCTAAAAGAGGCACAGTGTCTTATTTTCGGGGGGGGGGGGATTTATACCCACCTGGTCTCCGGCGGCGCTGCAGCAAACTGCAGAGTCTTTCCCGTCTGCCATCTCAGCTTTGCTGGTGATGGGGCTTTGAATACCCCACCTCCAGCAAAGCGAGCGCTGTGATTGGCTAATCGAGCGCCAGCAGCCAATCACAGACGGCGCCCAATGAGCCAATCACAGTCACTCAGTGAATGACATCACTGAGTGACTGTGATTGGCTCATCGAGCAATTTCGTCGCTCGTGTGAAAGCAGCCATATGCAGATTTTATTAGGGCTTGCCTATCAAGTACGCTTTCCATGCGAAAAAGGGAAGTAAGCACCAACCCACCAAATCAATGGGTTCTATTATCTGCGTATTGCGCGCAAATTTTCGCAACATTTTTCTCGCTCACGTGAATGCGCTGTTATAGCTCTGATTTATTCTGCCGACATGTACACTGGGGGAAACGTGCAGCGGATGAAGTGCAATCTCATATACAGGGTCCTGAGAATGTACATGCAGGGGTCTAGGGATGCCTAGTTACAGTCTGAGCGGTCTTGGCGTTGATCTAATGACCTTTCTTCATTATTAATTAACATTTAAGATTCATTACTGTTAATTGAAAGCCGAAATATGAAATCCTAAACCTCCTAAGAGTCTCTGAATGTTCCAGATCCTTTCTACAGATGTTCCATTATCATTATACCCAACGCTCTATTTCTGCCGCACCTATAATTTACCTGATGACAGGTCTGCATAATAACCGTACATGCTAATTATACCCCTCGCCTCCATCTAGAGACCGCCCCTCGGAGCGCCATGAGCTTAATACTTTCCACAATAACATTATTCAGAATACTCTGTGAGCAGCAAATAATATCCGTATGAAGTACATAAAGTAAGGCCGGCTGTACACGACCCCATTTGAATTGCGGAATCCGTGATCGTCACCCGCGCGGACGATCCGAAGTATCCCACACACATTGCAAATATGATTGGATAGCGATTGCGATTTCCATGATTTAAAATCGTGGCATGTTCTATTTTTGAGCGGAATCCGCACAAACGGCTTCCATTGAGGTCAATGGAAGCCGTCCGACGCGCGGTCCATCTGCAATTGACTTCGTGGATAGGTTGTGGGTACCCGCGGCATCGGGTACAAAAACAAATATTTAAAAAAAATCTGTCCTGCCATGACCAACGATGAGCGTCCGCCGTCATACGTAATACAGAAAAGAGAAGGTACGTAGGATCGCCGGCCGGGGTCAGAGATGGATTCTGCTGCAGGCTCCCACGTGCGGAGTCCGGATCGCCGGTGGGCAGCCTAAGCTGTTCACTGCATTTGCCCCGTGTATAAAGGATAGTGAAGACAGAAAGTGGAGCAAATGCCCATACGGTAACATAGTAACATAGTAACATAGTTCGTAAGGCTGAATGAAGACAATGTCCATCTAGTTCAGCCTGCCTATCCTCCTGTGTTGTTGATCCAGAGGAAGGCAAAAAAAAACAAGAGCAGAAGCCAATTAGCCGTTTTGGTAAACCCCTTTGTTTGAAAAATTGGACATGTCGAAGACTCTTGGACTTCACCAATAGGATCCTCTCGCATTGTATCAATGACAGCCTAGAACACATGTATTAAATTCAAGGCCCGGGAGCTGAATGCGACCTGCCACGTCACTTTATGTGGCCTGTGACTCAGAAGGACAGGCTCTCCCCTTTCCCCGGAGGATGCAGTCGGTGCTTGGCAGAGAAGGCAGTACCAGTACAGGGAACAGGTGCTATTGTTTTCTGAGCTCCGCCGCACCTCCACACCGCTCTGTTAAGCAACTCACAGGTGGTGGAACAGCTCTGACCCCCTACCCGGGCACCCTAGAAACCCTCCGAGGTAGGATGTTTGGTGCTAAAAAGGTGGAAGGGGAGAAACAACATCAGGGCTCCTTCATACGGGTGTTTTGTGCAGACAATAGATTTCATTCAGCTGAGAGCTGCGCTGAGCCAATCAGAGGCAGCACTCACTCACCCATTCATGAATTCATGAATGGGTGTGAGTGAGAGCTGCCTCTGATTGGTCAGGCTGTGACCAATCAGAGGCAGCCCATTGGCTTTAGGGCTTGAACAGATTGGCGTGATTTAGTCCTGCAATGCGTCCGTAAAAATCATGGCCACTTAACGACAGGAAACAAAATGGGCTTCTGAGAACGAACCCATTGAAGTTAATGGGCTTTATCCTCTGTGTTTGGCGTGCGCGGATTGTGCACAAAACCGCTGCAAAAATTGTCATGTGATGTGGAACTTAATTCGTCAACATGTCAATTTTATTGCCGTTTCCACTGCAGAATTCACGATAAAAACAGCGTCAAAACCCGCACTAAATTGCACAGGTTTTGAAGCAGACTTTCCGCTGATGATCTAGTAAATTAGTCCCTGAGTGGACCCAGCCTGGGCTCACACGGCCGTCAGCGAAATCCGCTTGTGGAGGACTGCAGAGGATTCCAGCTGTGACCCCGTCCATGACCCTGCATAAGACGGCGTACTCAGGCAATCATGCACAGTCACCTTTTTTTTGTTTACATATCACCGCTATCGCTTAGCGATGACACGGATACCCATAGCCCATACGCAATGTATATCTGCAACCATAGAGAACAATGGGCTCTATGTCGTGGATATCTGGGGTAAAATAGAACATGCTGAGAGTGGATTACGCAATTCCGACACGCTAATGTGAGCAGAACTGTGTAATTCAATGCAATTGATTGAACCACGTATTACCGTGGATCAAACGCTTGCGGAATCCACAATTCAAATCCAGTCCAGTGAGACTAGCCGAGGAGATGGCGGGGTAGATAAGGATTTCTGTCACGGTGGCTCTACCATCTCCTCCCCTGAGGGTAGCTCGGGACCCGTGCACATTACTGCTGGGGGAGGTCGCAGGGAAAGGGTAACTGAAGAGTACCTTAGAATTTCTTGTCACTCGTGACGCAAATGTTCCGTCCTCTGCGGTGAAACTGGTTATAGGAAATAACTTGATCCACACACAGGGATAACTTTCTGGACAAACCGGGAATGGTCGGTAATGTCCATTTACTGGAACTTGATAACAATTCAACAGCAAATTGGCATAGTTACAATAGAAGGAGGTGGTGTGACAGGGAGGATACCCGGGGAAATCCAGACAATCCACAGTCCCAGTTATCTGTGTGATCCCACTCCGGGCGACTTTCTTTCTCTCCCTCTAACTTTCTACTGGTCCACACTTTATGCTTTTTGTGCCTTCAGCCTCCAAGCAACGATCCCTCCTTTCATCGGTACTTAATGGTAGCACCGACACAACCCAGGGAGAATAATCCCAGGCCATGCACTAAGGCCCCCTGTCCATGGCCAAGGCGGAATATCGCTAGCGATATTCCACTGCGGGGAAAGAGGGGGGAGCACTGACAGGTCTCCGAGCTGAGCCTATCTAATAGGTAGGCTCACCGCGGAGAATCGCGGCAATCGCAGCATGCTGCGATTTAAATCGCGCGAGCAGAGAATCGCTGTGGACAGGCAGCCTAAGGAATCATTCAGCCTCCTCCATTCTTCAGGTACACATACACCTTGATGGGTGCCTGTGAGAAGAACCCATAACTACACCTTGCGAACACATATATACCACAAGGTCATATGACATACAACATGATACATTTCTCAGACATAACCCAGACATTAACCCATTCAGTGCTGCAGAGGTGCAATACACATAATCCCAAATGCATGCTACACAAGTCTTTGACAGGACAATACTGCCTATGCTGACAATACCATTGCAGAAGACAAACACATTCAACATGTAATGGAAATGCTGCAAATTTTCTGCAATGTGGCAAAATCCGCAGCATTTTCACAAAAGAGTCTAAATACGCACCATCAGTGTAGTTTCAGGCGATAACGCGCACCCTCTCAACTCCAAAGTCTTTGCAACCCTTGGTGCCTCCTTCATGGGATACCTGGCGGCCCCTAATGAGCGCAGCGCTGCTGGTCAGGTGATGTGGAAGTGGTCAGCGGCGCTGCACTCACTTATGGTCGCGGGATGCTCGCAAGTAAAATCATACGTCGTGAGAAGTACAAAAAATTCTTGATGCATCTCCCTGCGTCATCTACTGCCTATCGGAGGATTTATGTGCTAACAGATTTGTGTTTAGTCCTCAGACACTAAACCTGACACGGATCCCACCAGAACTTGTTAATGCTCGAGAAAAAAAAATCCATACAGATTCCTGGCAGCTGAAAATTAATTATGAACACTATGAAATCCCTGAAGTCTACATCCTGTAACAGTGCAGCTGGATATCGGCATCCAGCATGGAAGAGTGCAGGTAGCGGAATACACTCATTGTGAAGATATACCCCATTAATACTACATTGTATCATTTCTTCATACTGCTCAATGCATCTAAAATCAGAATAAAAAAAGAGGAAAACAATCGAGATTTTATTAAAGAAAGAAAATATATCCTACCGTTTTGTGTGCACAGCTGCTATGCAGATCTATGTGTCTACAAACAAACCTGATGCTACACTTTTTCATCTACTTCCTCTGCTACTAGAAGCCAGATGGAATAAAGATGTGATTGCAGGATCAGACTACACAGAGTAACACCCAGCAGTTGGTAACCGGAAAGATACATAGGGCGGTGTAGGAGCTGTATACACAAAATAGTAGAATATTTTAATGAGGGCTCTTCCAATATCTTTTTATTTTAGATGGATAAGAATACAAAAATTATATAAAAGCATAGAGATAGATAGATAGATAGATAGATAGATAGATATGAGATAGATAGATAGATAGATAGATAGATAGATAGATAGATAGATAGATAGATAGATAGATAGATATGGGATAGATAGATAGATAGATAGATAGATAGATAGATAGATAGATAGATAGATAGATAGATAGATAGATATGAGATAGATAGATAGATAGATAGATAGATAGATAGATAGATAGATAGATAGATAGATAGATAGATGGATAGATAGATATGGGATAGATAGATAGATAGATAGATAGATAGATAGATAGATATGAGAGAGATAGATAGATAGATATGAGATAGATAGATAGATAGATAGATAGATAGATAGATAGATAGATAGATAGATAGATAGATAGATAGATATGAGATGGAGAGATAGATAGATATGAGATGGAGAGATAGATAGATAGATAGATATGAGATAGATAGATAGATAGATAGATAGATAGATAGATAGATAGATAGATAGATAGATAGATAGGAGATAGATAGATATGGGATAGATAGATGGAAAGATAGATAGATATGAGATAGATAGATAGATAGATAGATAGATAGATAGATAGATAGATAGATATGAGATAGATAGATAGATAGATAGATAGATAGATAGATAGATAGAAATGAGATAGATAGATAGATAGATAGATAGAAATGATATAGATAGATAGATAGATAGATAGATAGATAGATAGATAGATATGAGATAGATAGATAGATAGATAGATAGATAGATAGATAGATATGAGATAGATAGATAGATAGATAGATAGATAGATAGATAGATAGATATGAGATAGATAGATATGAGATCGAGAGATAGATAGATATGAGATGGAGAGATAGATAGATAGATAGATAGATAGATAGATAGATAGATAGATAGATAGATATGAGATAGATAGATAGATAGATAGGAGATAGATAGATATGGGATAGATAGATGGAAAGATAGATAGATATGAGAGAGATAGATAGATAGATAGATATGAGATAGATAGGTAGATAGATAGATAGAAATGAGATAGATAGATAGATAGATAGATAGATAGATAGATAGATATGAGATAGATAGATAGATAAATAGATAAAGAGATAGATATCAGATAGAAACATGATACTCCCTCTACAAGCTGGTGGCCGGTACCCTGTCTGTGTACACAGTTCATATGTAGCTAAGGCCAGCCATGATTGTTACGTGCCTGTAATACATGGTATGTAAATGTTTGCAATCGTTTTTTTTATAGCTACAATTCTTGTGCCCCAAAACAAATTAAGCAACTTTGCATATAGTAGCTATTTTCTAATTTTGTGTCTGCAGCCGCTATGCAAATCTATGTGTCTCCATGGTAACGGAATCCAAATAAGGCCTCTGTACTCTGATCCTGCAGCCACACTCTCTCCTATCTGCCCCATACTTCTTACAAACTAACCAAAGCAAGCGACATATGCAAGTACGTTACCAAAGGTGGGCGTATTGTAGTCCTTCAAGTACAAAAGTGAAAGGAGATGGTGTCACAGAAGTATTTGATTGCCCTGCTATTAAAGATCACTTAAGGCTAAATTCACCTCCGCGCTAGGGATTCCATTATGGAAGCCAGAAAATGGAATCCTCTGGATAAACATATCTTTCTTGTAACAGAACCAAACTGTGCCGAATGGACCCTAATTGACTATAATGTTCGGTTCCTGCACCCGTCCAGGATCTTTACAGGCCAAAAAACGTCTGCATGTACAGCAAGCGGGAGTCGGCAGGTGCAGCTCGAGTGGATGCGCTAACGCCGACCTTGTCACAGTGGTTGTTACTCCACCTCAAATGCTGGCCCGTGCAGCAAGTGGGACTGCAATTGGGTTCTAGGTGTGAATGATGTGACGCCAGTGCCTTTTAGTACGTTGTGACAATGAAATAAAGAGACAAGTCCAATAGAGCTTTAGTAAAACCGAAGGCACACAGTTTACTTGTTCTTGTGGACTGAACACAGCTTTCACAGTTGACAGTGTAACAGGTAGCCAAATTCATCAACGACTTCCGAGCAGATGCAATGCCATAACATACATGATTACCTCAGTTCTCCCTTGACAAACAGGGATGCTAACCGGAGTTGAGTGGGTGCTGTAATTGGAGGGTTATTTGTGAAGGAATAGCAGGAGCAGCGCAGGCTCTACTGTGGACAAGCTGACCTCAGACTTTGCAGGGACAAGTTAGACTCACAGTTGTGAATGGTCTGCCCTGACTCTGGTTCCTTCTGGCTGGGATGAAAAACACTCTGCTACTGCTCCAGACTCTGTCGGCTCCTTGGTCTTGGTTCCTGTATCTCTGTAGCCCTGGTTGGCTCCTTTCCTTCTCTGCTCTTCTTCTCACTACCCGCTATTCCCTCTCTCCCCTCTGCCAACTCACTTGCTCTACCCTAGCTGTTCGCGGGCTTCACTCGACTCCTCCCTCGTAGAGATGAGCGAGCATACTCGCTAAGGGCAATTGCTCGATCGAGCATTGCCCTTAGAGAGTACCTGCCCGCTCGGGAGCAAAGATTCGGCTGCCGGCGGTGGGTGGGGAGCAGCTGGGGAGAGCGGGGAGGAACGGAGGGGAGATCTCTCTCTCCCTCCCCCCCCCCCCCCCCCCCCGCTCACTGCCGCAACTCACCTGTCACCTGCGCCGCCACCCGAACCTTTTCTTCCGAGAGGGGAGATACTTGCTAAGGACAATACTCAATCAAACAATTGTCCTTAGCGAGTATGATCGCTCATCTCTACTCCCTCGTCACATGGTCCCCTAAATCCACTCCAAAGGAGGGAATGGCCAATCAGAAAATTAGCTCACGGCAGTCAATCAGATTGGGCGCTGTTGCTTGGTAGATACCCTTTTACCCCCGAAGGGCTCATAGCGAGGTCCCTATTAACTCTTTGCCTACCCTGTAGGACTGTCTGGGTCACTACACATGCACAACTTTTTCAGCTAGCCTTTAATGCCGTATCTGCGCCGGAGGCTCTGAACGGATCCTTCGATGCGGATGTGGATAGAGCTTTAAGATGTTGACTTCCTTCCAAGAGTGAATGTGAGTTTCCAGTTGATTTCCAAAGACCGGCACTTTAAGGAACAATTTCCAGTGTGATTGCCTTAAGTAGATGTTTTTGTGTTTACAGCAAACATTTCTATGTTTTGGTTTGCTTGCAAATCAAGAGACATTTTCCTGGTAATTATGCTCCTCGCGTGCCGTGTGGGGGCTTCACAGACTCGGAACTGAACAAGGATGCAAATTGCCTTTCAATGGGTTGTTTAAATCTAGTGGTTGAAATAGTGCAGACACCGCTAGCTGTGCATCATGGGAATTGTAGTGCAGCAACAGCTGGTGTTCTGCAGGTATTACCGTACCAAGAGGGTAATATGAAGGACTGATGCTGAATTTAAATTAAGCAGATGAAATCCTGAAACTGTATTACCATTTAGGACCGCATTTGCGTGTTTATTTCTGCACGCAAAAGGTGCTCACAATACGCAGATAATAGAATCCATTGATTTCAATGGACTCATTCTGACCATTTTTTTGCGCACGCATTTAGAAAAAAAACGCAGCATGCACTAATTTCTATGCGCACCAAAGGTCCCCATAAAAAAATCTATGGGAGGTGTGCAAATGTGCGCTCAATACTTTTTTCTGGAACATCCAAAATATTATTTCTTACTAATCAGTGTAGCCATCATTCCACCCTAAGGGCGCCCACCCACTGGCGTTTTTTTTCACTGCGATACTCGCAGGTTTTTTTTTTCTGCAGGGGGTCTATGGGACTTGTAATGTAAAAATCGCGATTTACCGCGATATCGCGATTTTGCGCGATCGCAATTTTAGCTTTGCATGTCCCATAGCCCAAAGACCCCTGCAGAAAAAAAAACGCTGCGAATTTCGCAGTAAAAAAACGCTAGTGGGTGGGCACCCTAAGGGCGAAGTCAGACTAGTGTTTTTTTGCACGCACCTATGTGCTCAAAAAAGGCGCATCTGATAGAACAATTGGTTACCTATGAAGTGTTCACATGTCCAGCTTTTACAGGTGCAAAATACTCACACCTGCAAAAGATAGGACATCCGTGCAACAGCAAGGTCCATGCTACATGTAAAATATCCCCGCCGGGAGTCATAAGGGGACTCCCTGCGGGGATGAAGGAATGCCCTGCCACAGCTGTCACAGCTGTGGCAGAGGATCGCGATGTTCTCCCATTGTTTTCAATGGGGCCGGCGCTGCAGCCGCCCCAATGAAAGCAATAGGAAGCAGGCAATCCCCACAGTGATTTTTGGAGAAGGGCTTGAAATATAAGTCCTTCCCTGAAAATCATCTCTAGCTGGTGTAAAAAATATATATACATCACCTTCAGCCACTGTTGAGGCTCCAGCACGTCTTCTGTCTTCCATGCCAGGACTGATCTGAAGCATTTTCTGCTGGCCGGGGATTTAAAAATCCCCGCCTCCAGAAAAAGCTGGTCTGATTGGCTGAGCTAATCACAGGCAGCACTCAGCCATTCATTGAATGACAGCTGGCCGCTGACTGTGATTGGTCACAGTGCTTAGCCAATCAGGGGCAGCGCTCAGCCATTCATTGAATTCAATGTCATGCTTCCGTCACATGCATTTTAACATGCGTAGAGCTATTTTTGTGCACAAAAAATGCTCGTCTGACTGAGCCCTAAAGAGATACATATGAGTAACCTGGTATCTCTCCTAATATCTGCTTTAATAAATACTTTCATTCCCCATAAGATAAAACTTCCAAAGGCATTTTTCTTAGAAGGCCGCATTGTGCCATTTCTCTGTTATTCCTCGTGGAAATGTATGCATAAAGTGAGAACTGGGTGTTAGCATTACCCTTGTTCAAAAGGTGTGTCCTTACACAGCCCTACTGCCATGTAGGATGAAGCTTAAACTGATGGAATGTCGATAGAAGGGGAAACGTGATGGGGAAGGAGATGTGAGGGACACCAAAAAATTACAGAGAAATTAACTTACTAGACAACAAACGTGGGGAAGTGTGGGACTGTTCTTGATCTTATAGTGGCTGGCCCTGCCTATAAAATGGAGCACCCGCCCAGAAAAGGACGACCCCACGACTGGAACCTGGGGGATCTTCCTACACCTCCCTACATGGGGAAGGGGATACACCAGGAAGGACAAAACAGAACCAGCCAATGAGTATTCAAAAATATACACACGATGGACTAAGTACAAGGATAGCTAAAATAGCACTAGGAAAGAGACAAACAGATATAAACTACAGCTCATACTACAAAACATGAGCCCTCACACAGCCAAAAATAAAAAAGTTCTGGGTCTTAGAATATAACAACGGACAGCCATTTTTTTTACGGGCGGATTTCCCACAGAATTTCCACCCGTACATGCCTGTATAGGATTGCATTAAATTACGCAGTCGGCACATGAAAGATGCTCTCTGCAGGCGCTCGGGTCGGGTCCCGCGGCGAGAATTCTCGCAGATCCGACCCGGCCGTCTGCAGGCGGCCTAAAAATAAAAAATCTCTAGTCTTGAAGGGCTTAACCCCTTATTGACGGAGATTTTTTGCTGTTTTCCATTTTCGTTTTTTCCTCCTTCCTTTTAAAAAACTCATAACTCCTTTATTTATCCATCGACGTCGCTGTTTGAGGGCTTGTTTTTTGCGGGACGAGTTGTAGTTTTCAATGGTGCTATTTAAAGTACCATATAATGTACTGAAAAACTTTAAAAAAATTCTAGATGGGGTGAAATGGAAAAAAAAAACACTCCATCATTTTCGTTGCGTCCTGTTTCTACGGCGCACAAACTGCAACAAAAATGACCCAATAACTTTATTCTATGGGTCAGTACGATTAAAACGATACCAAACTTGTATAGGTTTTTCTTTTGCTGTAGTACTTGTGTTTTTTCTTTAAGATATTTAATTTTTTTAAATTACTTTTTGTGTCCATTTTCTGCACACAATAACTTTTTTATTTTTCCGTCGACATAGTTGAGTGAGGGCTCATGTTGTGCGGTACATCCTGTCGTTTCCGTTTGCAAGCAATTAACTTTTTGATCGCTTTTTGTTACATTTTTTCTTGGCGATAGGTGACCAAAAAAGGGAATTTCTGGTGTTCTTTATTTTTGTTTCATACCACATTCTCCGTACGAGTAAAATAATGCATTAATTTGATAGATCGGACTTTTATGGACGCAGCTATACCAAACACGTATTTTTTGTTTAATATTTTGATTTTTTTATTGCAAATATGGCAAAAGGTTTTTGTTTTTTTTTACTTTTAGTACTTTTTTTTTTAATAAGTAGAGGACGACAACAAGCGATGCTCTGATCGCTCCTGCAGTATGATGTAATGCTATAGCATTACGTCACACTGCATTCTGACAGGCAGTCTATCAAGCCACCCCACGGGGATGGCTTGATAGGCAGTCTCCCAAGGCAGCCCTTGGGCCTTTTAGAAGGCCCTCGGCAGCCATGACACCTGCACGGTTCCCCCGATCTCACCGCGCCGGGGGGGGGGGGGGGGGGGGCGTACCGGACCGTTCAGGGGATTTAAATGCCGCTGTCACAATTGACAGCGGCATTTAAAGGGTTAACAGCCCGCGGGTGTCAGCTGTAATAAACAGCTGACGCCCGCACTGTATGGAGGGAGATAGCAGCGCTATCTCCCTCCAGACACGTCCTGCAACGGCAGGACGTAAAACCACTATCGGGCCGTAACTAAGGGGTTAAAGCTATCTTCCGGTTTTGGGCAATGTTGTGTTCCAGAGTCGGAGGAGTAGAGGTTAGAGATGAGCGAGCATACTCGCTAAGGGCAATTACTCGATCGAGCATTGCCCTTAACGAGTACCTGCCCGCTCGGAAGAAAAGATTTGGCTGCCGACGGCGGGCCGGGAGTAGCGGGGGAGAGCAGGGAGGAACGGAGGGGAGATCTCTCTCTCCCTCTCTCCCCTCTGCTCCCCCCTGCTCCCTGCTGCAACTCACCTCTCACCCGCGCCGGCAGCCGAACCTTTTCTTCCGAGCGGGAAGATACTCGCTAAGAACAATGCTCGATCGAGTAATTGTCCTTAGCGAGTATGCTCGCTCATCTCTAGTAGAGGTATATTACCTGCCCTTATTCTTCTACTGCAATCCCTCCAATCTGCCAATTCTACATCGTATTTTCAGCCATCCAAGATAGCCAACGCAATCTTTAGACGACCTAATCCTCACATTACATTCATAGTATTAAACTGCTAATACACTATACCGGCTGTCTGATTGGCCAGAACTGTACACTTCATCAGCACTGGCCAATAAGAGAGCAGTGCACGGTGTGTATTAGTTATAAAATTGCTGCAGTCATTTTGGATGGCCAAAAGCAGACCCTGAAATTGGTGGATCAGAACGGTGGCAAAGAAGAACAACTGCAGGCAATATACCCCCACCACCTCTAGTCCCAGGACAGAATTGTGTCCCGAAACTAGAGTAAAGCTTTAGGAGCATACATTCCCATTGTCAGGTATACAAGGGGGTAACCAAAAGAAACAGAAATTAATTTATTTAAAATAATCTATTTATTTGTACGTCTTGAAACTTCAAAGTTCTCTCCATTTGAAGCAATCCATTAGTCCAAAAGTTTTTTCCACTGCTCAAAGCATTTTTTAAACTTGTCGTTATTGTTGTCTTTTAGTACTTGTGCCGTTTTTTGTTTCACCTCTTTAATATCAGCTGCCCTTATGCGGTTCCAGGAAGCTGCAAGTGTTTCTGCTCTCCCTGTCTGCTTTCATCTAGCACTGAGAGGGTTAACCAGCTCTCTGGCTCTCAGCTCACCTGTGGAGTTAAATAGGCATTACTCCTCTATTTAAGGTGAGCTGTGGCACTTCCTTTGGGCACCTCTGAATTGGTGTATGTTCTTACACTCTGCTTTCTTTGGTCATCTTCTTCTGTCTGAGTTCTGTATGGGCTGTCTCAGTTCTGGCCCTGCTCTCTGAGTTCTGTGTATGCAGTCTGAGTTCTGTCTGTATTCCTGAGGTTGTGTCCGGATTCTGTTTATGCTGTCTGAGCTCTGCATCTGTCTGTACCTTTGTTTTCTGTTAATTTCCATTCCTGTTTATGGTTTGCCATTGCTCTGTCCTGCATCTGTATGCTCCTCTGTCTGCTGCCAGTGTGTGTGTGCTTGCTACCCCATCAGATATACAGATCTGAGGTTATAGCGTAAGGCCGCCCTTATCGGGGCGATCGCCTTGCTTTGTAGGTAGGGGTCTGCCATTCCCACTGCAGCCAATGGTCAGTCTCCCTTTTCCTGGTAACAGTCCCTCTATCCGAGGAGTCAGCTGCCAATCAACCCAGGACTGGTCTAAGCTTGGTTGGTTGGTCCAGTGTATCCACAATCTATTATCCGTAACACCTAGCAGCAGAAGCCTGAAGTAGTAATGCCCCATCCATTAGAAGAAGATTCCTGTTTCTTTTGTGTACCTCCTCGTACCTTGTTTCCCTGAAATAAGCCCTAGCTTCATTACATTAGAAAAAAGAAATACATTATCTAGCAAGCTCAGTCCAGGTCCCTCCTGCTGTTCTCCGGAGTTCCAATACTATTCTTGCAGTCTGCGGCCACCCACAGAAGATCACTTCCTGGTTACAGGATTCATAAATCTCACCTCCAAGGAGCGATGGCTCTGATTGGTTCTCAAGTGCTACTCGGCCAATCAATGTAGCGCTTGATGAACCAATGCGATAGCTGTGATTGGTTCATCAAGCTCTGCATTGATTGGTTCTTTGACTGTCGCTCAGCCAATCACAACCATAACGCTTTGGAAGCAGGATTTAGGAATTGGTCAATCAAAGACGCGGCCCAGCCAATTCATAAATCGTGCCTCCACAACATGATGGCTATGATTGGTTTATCGTACGCTGCATTGATTGACTGAGCAGCGTTCGAAGAACCAATAACAGCCATTGCATTGGTTCATTGAGCACTGCATTGATTGGCTGAGCAGTGCTCAAGAACCAATCAGAGCCATCGCTTCCTGGAGGTTGGATTTATAAATCCCGTCACCAGGAAGTGATCTTCTGTGGGCAGCTGAGGACTGCAAGAAGAGCATTGAAACTCCGGAGAGCAGGACGGACCGAGCCTACTAGGCAAGTATAATAAGACATCCCTCAAAAATAAGATCTAACACCTTCTTTGGGGCAAAATATTTATATAAGACAGGGTCTTATTTTTGGGGAAACACAGTATAACAGAGACATAATACAAGTTAACATCAACGAGTTCAGTTGGAACTATCACAGTCTCAAAATGTAGAGACCGTGACTCTCTGTAGGGTACCTGAACCTCGCACTGCTCAGAAATTTCCATGCTATAGAGCTCCATTGATTTCCGATTTTCCAACTACAACTATGCAGTGATGTAAGCCTTCGCATTACATAACACTTCGAGCGGAGCACCTTCACCTCTGTTACATCGGCGTATTGTTTCTATTACGAGCCGCTACATGTGGCCTTGGATGATGCAACGCTCTTCGCATATTTACTCTTGATTGAGCATTGATCAATCAAACAAAAATCGGATACTTTCGACGATGGAAATTGCGTCTGCTTGCGTGATGCAGGCAATGATTGTGAAAGGATTGCACTTAAGTGGAACACAGGAATACTCAGCTAGAGAAGCATGTCAGATTAATGTACTGGCCGCTCGCCAACTTCCCATTCAGACTATTTAAATTGAAATGAATTCCGTATGAAATGAGGAGGACGAGGAGAGGTGCATTTAGAGGATGATAGTGCGAGCCAATAACGACGTGCGTCATCTCAGCTGTCCTTTTTCTCAAAGGAATGTATTAAAAATCATCAACACAGCCAGGCCGAATACTGAAAAGAGCAGATGTCCCCACTCAGCGGGTCAGCGGGAAAGTCACACAAACAAACACGTTCTTTGAAGTTCTTCAGATGAAACCTTAGATGAGAGTTTTGTTGTTTACCGCTGGGATTTCTGTTAAAAAAGTAGCATATTATTACACAATATTCAAATATTCTCTTCTTATTGCTATTGCGGTTAGATATTGCATGGGGATTTAGAATTGCAAATAGTTTTGCTGCTTGAGCTGTGCGGCTGGTAGAGAAGTAACGTCATTAACCCAACTTCTATACTGGTGCTCATACACTGACATGCCAGAAGTCATAGGATAGCAGTATGCTTGGGAACGTCCACACCTGTATAAGTTGTGAGCTGTTATTTTGTAAGTGAGGTTGAGCCTCGTGTTGTGCAGTGTGTTAAGGCAGCAGAAATGCAGTCCTAAGCTCTCGCTCACCACCTGAAGGCTGCGGGTTCAATCCCTGCACGGTTCAGGCAGCCGGCTCAAGGTTGACTCAGCCTTCTATTCTTCCGAGGTCGGTAAATGAGTATCCAGTTTGGATGGGGGGAATAAAAAAATTACCGGAAAGTGCTGCGGAATAAGTTGGTGCTATACAAGAAGCAAGATTAATTTTATTTGAACACTGGCCAGCATGCTCATGGCAAGACGACATGAACTATCCCAGAGGAATGGGATATTACATTTCCTAAGTTGTGTGGGTATTTAAAATTCCTCGATCTAGAGTATCATGTATATACCAGGAATACGTCATAGAAGGAATCACCATCCAGTGCAGTGGCCGCCTACGGGTGCTTAATAATCGTGACCGGTGGCATCTGGCTAAAATTGTCTGTGTGAACAGACAAGTGACTCTTCATTACATGCACATTCAATGCAGGAGGACCCATATCCCACAGGTAAGTGCAGCGTTCTTTAGCTTCCATTGGATATAGGAACAGAAGATCCTCCAGAGTGCCTCCTTTACTGTTAACACCATGATACCAGACACAGTGCCTCACCTGGGCTCATGAGGTTGCCAAATGGAGCCTAGAGATCTGGAAACATATGGCGTGGTCCCATGAGTCATGATACCAGTTGTTTCGGACTGGTGGTAGGGTTCGTGTGTATGGGACAAAAGTCATTGACCCCAGTTGTCAATATGGCTCTGTTCAGGCTAGTGTCAAGTGTGTTCTCATAGCATGCGTTGGGACTACTGTTCGACCAAAACATGCCACCACCATGTTCATGGTTCTTGCCACTTCAACCAAGTGATAAAGACCCCTGTGTAGGGTCAATACATGGCTCTGTCTATTTTTTAACATGGATTAATTAAAGAAAATTTTACATTAATTGGACTCTTTACCACTTGATGCTGCCTCCCTCGTCTTTTTGGTATATGATATTTAGAACTGTTTGGAGTCAAGTTCCTGTGGTGATTCATCACTCTGTAGAACATTCTTCCATTGCTGAACTGTCCATTGATAATGCTCCATACACCATTATAGACAGGACGATGTGTTGCTCTTCATGATAGACAGCTTGTGTGCATCAGTATAACACGTATATTCAGTAGCGTGTAGTTCCCTTCCCAAACTCTGGCTGACACCTCTAAAAGTCTGCATCTTATGTAGAATGGTTGGGGACACATGACATGCTAGTAAGACACAATCCATCCTACTGATTCCAGTTCTATCTGTTCAGTCGTGTCTGACTCTTAGATACTCTGCAGGCCGGTCTTCTCTATTCTTTACGACTGCTTTCAATTCCCGGATGTCCATTCCCGTGTCCTTCTTGATGGTGTCCAGCCAACGTGTCTTTTGTCTTCCCTGTTTCCTTTTACCTCTGACCATTCCAAGTAGCATCTCTTTTTCCAGCGAATTCACCCTCCTCACGTATCCAAAGCAAGTCGGTCACTGTCTCGCGATCGGGTGTCCAAATACTTTGGTGTACCCCTGTTGTTGTACACTAGAACTCTGGTATTGGAGAAAATCTGATTTGACCAATTTACTCTTGATTTGCGCCATAAAGGACAGATATTAAAAGGGTTATCCGGGGACGTATTTTTTTTTCCGAAGGCTGCTCCCGTTGCTGCACCCAGTCCCCACTTGTCCTCACTTCACCTCCCATTTAAAAGTTACTGTAGCTGCAGTGACAGCTGAGTTTTCATGTTTTGAGTGGTTTTGAGTTATTTTGAGAATGAGCAGATATCAGATGTTAACCATTTTATCATTTCAAATATTTTAATTTTATGGATCAAAAAGTGTTTCCTGCCAGACTGATGAAAATGACTGATATTACACGCGGAACCGTTTACAGAAGATCTTCTGCAATGCACAAAACTTTTCTTCTTTCGCAAATAGGCAAAAAACTTTTACCATTCAGAGCAAAATTGAGTACTTTTGATGAAGCAGGTATCTCAGAAAGCAATGGGAACCCCATTCTGTACTGATGAGGAACACCCATACCCAGAGGCGTAACTTAAAGCTCCCGGGCCCCGATGCAAAACCTGTAACAGGGCCCCCAACTATAATGCTTTATTCATAGTACTGGACTCCCTATATGGAGAAGAGAGGCCTTATGGGCCCCCTAAGGCTCCTGGACTCGGCTGCAACCGCATCCCCTGCACCCTCTATAGTTACACCCCTGCCCATACCGAGACACTACAGATCCAAACCAGGGTCTTTAGCTTGGCTTGTAACCTAAGTCATGTTAGAGGCTCTTCTAGGGGTTGAACGCTGACTAGCACTAGCGAGAATGTTTTTTGGAAGAGAGGTATTTTGCTTTTGCAGAAATTAGTCATAATTTGTCAGCAATATTTGCCCACATTACATGATGATCATGACATTTTAGCAATTCATACAGTCATGTTTTCAACCTTGGGATGAGATGCCCCTGGCTTGTGGTGTGATGTAACATATGACTCCATAAGACAAGTATTTACTGATACCGGCCAACTGAAACATTGTGAATGCCGGAGTAAATGTCATTCTTGCAGTCCTCCAACAGCGGTGAACTTGGAGTATAGAGGGCCGTATAGAAATCATGTTGGCTTTGCACCACCATGTAAGGGTGGTTTCTTATATGCATACGAACCTCCGGTCAGAGGTTCCACCAAAGATCCGGCTTAAAATACCGCATGCAACACTTTTTCTTCCATTTCAAAGCCGGGCAACTGAGCTGAAACCGAATAGACCCCATAATAGTCAATTGGGTCTGTTCAGCGCTGTTCGGCCATGGGGATTCCCCTTTCCTGCTCCCCAAACGGAGCAGGAAAAATGGAACCCCGGGTGCAGTATACCCACACCCCCATTCACTGTATCCTTGAACTGTACACAAATAAATATGCTAGACATGTTCTATTATGTTATATGTTGCCCTACTATGACACTGCATTGTTGAAGTTGACATTACTGCTATCATGTACACTTTATAGGATGTCACTCACATTAAATTTGGGAATACCCTCCTGAAAATGTCACTTTTTTATTTTAGATTTCAAATTTATGTTTTTTTTAACCCTTCAGTGACATATGGGATCTTTGTTTTTCTATAAAACGCAGATCCCCCTGCCAGAAAACAACAAACAGGCATTTATTCACCTCTCCTGGCTCCCCGCTGTGTCCCAGGTCTCTCCTGTGACATAATGTTTAGAGGCTACTCCAGTCTGTTTCCTTAACCCTACAGGCTGCTGCAGCCAATAACAATCAGTTGCCAAACTCTGTCATTGGCTACAAAAGCCAGTGATGCCCCATGAACAGGTGGGACTGTATTCTATAAAGAAGCAATAGGGGTGAGTACTGAGCAGCTGCATGGGACAAAACAGGGAGCTGGGAGAGGTGAGTATATGGCTTTTTGTTGTTTATGGCAGGGGAAGTTTTGTTTTATAGGAAGAAAAAACCCTCGAAAAACTCCTTTAAGGACCAGTAAATAGTTTCCGCTTTTGTTTCAGCGGTCATAATTTGTAAAATATTTTTTTTTCAATGTAGCTATATGAGATCTTGTAGTTTGGGGTGAGTTCTAGTCTTTAAAATAACTTATTCCTTGTTGGTCTCATGGTGGTCTACATGTGTGTGAGTTCCATTGAAGCAACTAACAATGGGTTTATTAGAAGGGTAACAGTGATAGCTTTTGTTGAAAACTATCCTTATGCCGGCTTCACACGAGCTTACACGCAATTGCGTATGCTTTAACGCAGCGTTTTTGCGCTTTAATAATGCTTTTTGGCCGTGTGTTGGTATACATTACCACAATTTTTCCGCCCGCAGGGTATGTTCATTTGCGCATGGGACACAAAGACGCACCGGATGAAACGGATGAAAATGGATGAGTTCCAGATGTGTTCACAGTGTTTCACAAATCTTCATTGTGTCCTATTAGTGATTGACCGCTATCAGTGTATGACTGTACATACAGGAGCAGCTGTCAATCACTGATAGCTCCGCCCACTGGACTCTTCAGCTTAGAATGTGCAGAGATATAAATGAATAAAACACAAGTTCTACTGAATCTTTCCCCATAAAACTATATATCCGTCTGTTTAGCTCTTCCTGCTCTATAACATCATGCCTGCAGTTTGTACAACATGTTCGAGCCAACAGGACTCCATCTAAATGTCCTAAACTTGCCAAGGTAGCTGTTATACATTTGAGAACTGCTCCAAGTTTCACTATGTTACTCCATGGCTACTTGTTACATCTCTGAACACCATTGTGTGGATGTGCAACCTACGGTAGGGTACACCACTGAACATCTGTATAATATGGTAATTCTTTTGTATGACTCCATATGGTGTTCAGTATAGGCGCCATATTACTGATATGAGTCCCATTTTAAGAAAACTCTGTTATTTAGAAAAAACAGGACTAGAGATGAGCGAGTATACTCGCTAAGGCACATTACTCGAGCGAGTAGTGCCTTAGCCGAGTATCTCCCCGCTCGTCTCTAAAGATTTGGGGGCCGGCGCGGGTGACAGGTGAGTTGCGGCGGGGAGCGGGGGAGGAGAGAGGTAGAGAGAGATCTCCCCTCCGTTCCTCCCCGCTCTCCCCCGCCAGCCCCCTTTAGAGACGAGTGGGGAGATACTTGGCTAAGGCACTACTCGCTCGAGAAATGTGCTTTAGCGAGTATACTCGCTCATCTCTAAACAGGACTCATATAATACTCAAACAAGTGTTCCTTATGTATATGTAGGCACAGATCCAATTTTTGAGTCTCTATTGAGTACTTCAGAGAAAAATCTCCATCCATGTGGCACCCAACACTATTCAATCCACAGCTTTTTCATATGGCAGTACATAGGCTGTGTGTTAAAAAACTCCATACAAAAATATGGTTTCTCGAGGAGGTCCAGAAACTTGTGTAGGATAAATGTAGCACCAAGTGGCGCCAACATGAATCTGTAATACACTTGCATGCAAAAGCCCTAGTCATTTGCTTATTGTAAAGCCATGAAATTCTATTTTCTCCCTATGGAGGATATACATAAATGCCCTTCTGTACTTCTTATTAAACATATTTGCAGCTATTTGTAATATTTTCTTCCATGTTCATATTTATTAGCTGCACAGATCCAATTTTAGTCATTCAAGGCTAAGCCTTAAGGCATCACGATGTGGGCATCACCTTGGCAGTACTGGTTGGCTGCATGTTGTATTTCTGAGCACTAATTAATCCAGTTGATGAAACATTTATTTCCTGTGTTTACACCGAGTGGTTCTGAGTAAGGTAAACTTCAATATTTCCAGAGGAAACATTCTGTGGCTAATTAAGAAAAGGATTCATTTGTTTTTGAAGCCCGTGATGAAACTACCCTTCTGGCTTCGCATGGATATGACTATTCAACGTGTTCCATTGAGAACTTTTTGAAGTCATCAGTATTGCTTGTTACTATGGAGAAATTACTAGATTTGTAATGAATCATAATTGTATATATCTGGAACGATAAAACAAGCAGAGACGTGATAACCCCTTCATTCCTCCAAAGTGGGCAAGAAAAAGTTAGTTCCTGTATGAGGCCCTACTATAAATTCAATGCATTCATAGAGGGATCCCCATTGTTAAAGTTAAAAGGCTTGTCTGGGACTTTCGGGATTTTTTTCTATTGATGACCTATCCTCAGTGTAGGTCATAAATTAATGACTGGTAGGGATCTGCCACTCAAGATTTCCGTTGATTCCCGGCACCGCTATCAGTACGGATAGTGCAGGAAGTGGATCATGCTGTCCATATTGCAGCAACCCGGGTTGGTATTAAAGTCACTGCTCCCATTGCTGTCCTTATTGCAGCAGCCCGGTTTGGTACACTAGGCGCAGCTCCCAATAAGTTAAATGAGAACAGTGCCTGTTAGAGATGAGCGAGTATACTCGCTAAAGGCAATTGCTCGAGCGAGCATTGCCCTTAGCGAGAACCTGCCCGCTCAAGACAAAAGGTTTGGGTGCTGGCGCTGGGCAAGGAGCTGCGGGGGAGAGCGGGGCGGAACGGAGGGGAGATCTCTCTCTCCCCCCCCCCCCCCCCCGCTCCCTCCTGCTCGCTCGAGCAATTGCCTTTAGCGAGTATATTCGCTCATCTCTAGTACCTGTAATACCAACCTGGGTCATTGCCTTATGAACAGTGCAGTTTTCTTCCTGCGCTATCAGTGGTGCTGAGAATCAGCTGATCTTCGGGAATCCCAAGCGTTGGATCGATCCTAGATCATCAATAGAAAAAAAATTGCAAAAGTCATAAACAACCCCTTAAGTATACCAGGATAGAACATGGGATATGCATATGGCGCTCATATTGGTGCTCTCAATGGCCGTTCCTACCAGGGATAGAAGTTCTATGGGTCCATCAGCCAAGAAGAGCCAACTCTACTTGAAGTGACTGTATATACAGGGGCAGCAGTCAATCACTGATAGGACTGCCCATTGGACTCTCAGATCAGAATGTGCAGAGATGTAAAGGAATAAAGCACAAGTCATAGGTCCATCAGCCAAGGAAAGCCAACTCCACGTGATGTTTAAAGGATTTTTTTGGGACTAAGATATTGAGGACATATCCTCAAGATATCAGATCAGTGGTTGAATGCCGTATGAGATCTCTACCAATCGGCTGTTTTAAGAAGCCCTGTTGCTCAAGTCTCTTCATACCAGGCACAGCACCATTCATTTCACAGAAGCTTAATCCCATTCACTTGAATAGGAACTGAGATGCACATACGCCACGGGACATCACGGGCCAGAGAAGAGGTCACAGCGCTCACTGTTTTAGTCCCAGATAGCCACTTTAATGATCACTGTGGATGATGGAAAGGAAATGAAAAGGGGACTGTGATAAATTGAACATGGAGCTTAAAAGGGTTGTCCAGAACATTTACTATTGGTGACCTATCACAAAATAGATCATTAATAACTGATCAGCAGGGGTCTGCTGCAAGGGATCCCCACCAATCATCTGATCACTCGACCCACTGTAAGTGCAAACAGTGCTGGAAGCAGATAGCACTGTCCATATTACAGTAGCCCAATTTGGTACCAGAGGCACAGCTCCTATTGAATTCAGTGGGAGTGTGCCTATAGTAACAAACCCGGCTAAACAATGTTGACAACGCTATCTGCTACCACACTGACAGCGGCCCAGCGATCAACTGATTGGTGCCGATCTCCAGCAATGGACCCCTGCCAATCAGCAACTCATGAGCTATCCTGAGGATTGGTCATCAATAGTAAAATTTCTAGATAACCCCTTTAACTTTTGGAGACTAAAATCAAGATGTTCTTGTCCTTACTCATGCTACTTAAGGTGGTCTTGCACTGTACCATGTTGGCCATAATTGGCTCTCTTTGGCTGTCCTCAGAGAACCAATCACGGCTGAGTACACTGCTCATAGAAAGTCTGAGTTTGTACACTGCTATAACACCCCTTTTCCGATAATAGCTGAGTAGAAATGTTCACAAGCAAAGGGCACAACACTCAGCTAAGTGCTTCTGACTCTTTCTTTTAGTGGATAGATAGATAGATAGATAGATAGATAGATAGATAGATAGATAGATAGATAGATAGATAGATATGAGATAGATAGATAGATAGATAGATAGATAGATAGATAGATAGATAGATAGATAGATAGATAGATATGAGATAGATAGATAGATATGAGATAGATAGATAGATAGATAGATAGATAGATAGATAGATAGATAGATATGAAATAGATAGACAGATAGATAGATAGATATGAGATAGATAGATGGATAAATAGATAGATTTGAGATAGATAGATATGAAATAGATAGATAGATAGATAGATAGATAGATAGATAGATAGATAGATAGATAGATAGATAGATAGATAGGAGAGATAGATACATAGATAGATAGATAGATAGATAGATAGATAGATAGATAGATAGATATGAGATAGATAGTAGATATGAGATAGATAGATAGATAGATAGATAGATATGAGATAGATAGTAGATATGAGATAGATAGATAGATATGAGATAGATAGATATGAGATAGATAGATAGATATGAAATAGAGAGATAGATAGATAGATAGATAGATAGATAGATAGATAGATAGATATGAGATAGATAGATAGATAGATAGATAGATAGATATGAGATAGATAGATAGATAGATAGATAGATAGATAGATAGATAGATAGATAGATATGAGATAGATAGATAGATAGATAGATAGATAGATAGATAGATAGATAGATATGAAATAGATAGACAGATAGATAGATAGATATGAGATAGATAGATGGATAAATAGATAGATTTGAGATAGATAGATATGAAATAGATAGATAGATAGATAGATAGATAGATAGATAGATAGATAGATAGGAGAGATAGATACATAGATAGATAGATAGATAGATAGATATGAGATAGATAGTAGATATGAGATAGATAGATAGATAGATAGATAGATAGATAGATATGAGATAGATAGTAGATATGAGATAGATAGATAGATAGATATGAGATAGATAGATATGAGATAGATAGATATGAAATAGAGAGATAGATAGATAGATAGATAGATAGATAGATAGATAGATATGAGATAGATAGATAGATATATAGATATGAAATAGATAGATAGATAGGAGAGATAGATATGAGATAGATACATAGATAGATAGATATGAGATAGATAGTAGATATGAGATAGATAGATAGATAGATAGATAGATAGATAGATAAATATGAAATAGATAGATAGATAGATAGATAGATAGATATGAGATAGATAGATGGATAAATAGATAGATATGAAATATATAGATAGATATGATATAGATAGATAGATGGATAGATAGATAGATAGATAGATAGATAGATAGATATGAGATAGATAGGAGATAGATAGATAGATAGATAGATAGATATGAGATAGATAGGAGATAGATAGATAGATAGATAGATAGATAGATAGATAGATAGGAGATAGATAGATAGATAGATAGATAGATAGATAGATAGATAGATAGATAGATAGATAGATAGATAGGAGAGATAGATATGAGATAGATACAGATAGATAGATATGAGATAGATAGATAGATAGATAGATAGATAGATAGATAGATATGAGATAGAGAGATAGATAGATAGATATGAGGTAGATAGATAGATAGATATGAGATAGATAGATAGATAGATATGATGTAGATAGATAGATAGATATGAGATAGATAGATATGAGATAGATAGATATGAGATAGATAGATAGATAGACAGATATATAGATAGATATGAGATAGATAGATAGATAGATAGATAGATATGAGATAGATAGATAGATAGATAGATAGATAGATAGATAGATATGAGCTAGATAGATAGATATGAGCTAGATAGATATAGATAGATAGATAGATAGATAGATAGATAGATAGATAGATAGATAGATATGAGGTAGATAGATAGGCCGCATATGAGTCTGTGCTTACCTCTATAACACTGTGTTGTTCAGCTCTTGATGTTATGTGCTCACGCTGTATACTTTCATCAACTTATTGATATTCTGTGTAAGACGCGGAATAAAGCAGATAGCATGTACCTGATTTACAATTGATGGCATATTTTGAATACTTTATGATTTCCATGCAGTTTATCGCAGCAGTGGCATGGTTATTAGACTGGACCCCTAGAGGCTGCAAGACAGGTCTGCAGGAAGAGCATCTTTCATGTAAATTCTGCAGTGCATAAACAGAAATATTCATTCTACACTGTCGGGTCATATTGTAATATTGACACAAAAATTACTCATATCCACTTTGAAGCCTGTGAAGTGGAAGTCTCCCGGCAATTTCCATGTGATTATTTTATATTTTTCTGCCGTTAATGTACTGTGCATTTCTGCTTCTAGTCTACAGACTGGTGTTTTATAGTGTACCTGGGTTAGTTTATCTGTAGCTGTTTAATATAATATCTATCTATCTATCTATCTATCTCATATCTATCTTCTATCTATCTATCTATCTATCTCATATCTATCTATCTATCTATCTCATATCTATCTATCTATCTATCTCATATCTATCTATCTATCTATCTATCTCATATCTATCTATCTATCTATCTATCTCATATCTATCTATCTATCTATCTCATATCTATCTATCTATCTATCTATCTCATATCTATCTATCTATCTATCTCATATCTATCTATCTATCTATCGATCTCATATCTATCTCTCTCATATCTATCTATCGATCTCATATCTATCTATCTTCTATCTATCTCATATCTATCTATCTCATATCTAACTGTCTAAGTCATATCTATCTATCTATCTATCTATCTATCTATCTCATAGCTCTCTCTTTCTATTGCATATCTTTCACTATCAATCTATCTAATTTCTTTTTATCTATATCATATCTATATATCTCTATCTATATCATATCTATATATCTCTATCTAGCTCATATCTTTCTATCTATGTCTTGCATATCTTTAGCTGTTTAATCTCATATCTATCTATATCTATCTATTTATTTAACTATCTATCATCTATCTATTTATCTATCATATATCTATATCTAGCTAATCTCTATCTATCTGTTTCTACTGCATATCTGCATCTATCTATCTGTCTCATATCTATCTATGTATTTATCAATCTCTTTCTATTCCATATCTTTCTCTATCTGTCTCTTATCTATCTATCTATCTATATATATCATATCTATATATCTCATATCTGTCTATCTCATATCTATCTATCTCATATCTATCTCATATCTATCTATCTATCTATCTCCTATCTATCTATCTCATATCTATCTATCTATCTATCTATCTATCTATCTATCTATCTATCTATCTATCTCATATCTATCTATCTATCTATCTATCTATCTATCTATCTATCTATCTCCTATCTATCTATCTATCTATCTATCTATCTATCTATCTATCTATCTGTCTGTCTATCTATCTATATATCTCATATCAATCTTTCTCATATCTATATCTATCTATCTATCTATCTATCCCATATCTATCTCATATCTATCTATCTATCTATCTATCTATCTCTGTCTATTTGTTTCATAATTATTTATTCTGTGAATGGATGTCAGGATTTATCCAGTTTTCTTTCTCAAAGCTCAACACATTACATAATAAAACTCATATAAACACTATTTTTTGCTATCCTTGAGTCAAGGCACTATATGAGACATATAGGATGAAAATGTGATTTGGCAAATGGATTTCCATTATTCTTTACAGGAACATTGTAGAATAAAGAGTGAATCATAACAGAAAGATAATTTAACCTTTCACCACATAAATAATGATGTTGAAGAATTGAGCTTCTGATTCTTCTTCTTCTTCAATTTTATCCTTCAATAGAAAACCTTTCGTTTTACCTTGTCCCCCAATTTCTAAGGCGATGACTTCTTCATGTGGAAAAAAAAGGTCTATGTATTGTGTGTAATACTTAAATATTTGATTCTTTGTTTCCTAGGATAATGTTGACCTTGGTGATTTGATGTTCTCTCTCTGCTACCTCCCCACTGCTGGAAGACTTACCATCACTATCATAAAGGCAAGAAATCTGAAGGCTATGGATATTACAGGGGCTTCTGGTGAGTAAACATGGGGAACCGTAGAGATGGTAGTTAGTTGTGGATGGAGATACAAATCAATTGAAGCTTTGCTTCTCCAGATAGCTGATTCTGATTCAATAATTTGGGTGTAATCAAGTCTATATTGTTGCCTGGTCAGAACGCTGAGAAGCAAGTCCACCCTGTTGCCCTCAAATGGTTCCTAATTGGCATCATTTATTGGAGCCCTCGAATGGTTCCCAATCGACATCATATATTGGACAAGACTGCATAATGTATTCTGCTGGAGCTTTTTAATGTGGGTCTCCTCAACAATTATGTGGGTCCAACAAAATGTCATCCATAGTCGTTGACAATCCACTTCACATACATGGAAGCTTTTGTGTAAATGGAGCTCTACTCAAACAGAAGGCCTCGTTGTTGCTGAAATTGAGACCTTATTTTTCCAGTAGCTACCAATCTGCTACCAATGTTATATTCAAATGTTTTGAAGTAAGGGGAAAACGGCGGAGCACCGTCAAGGGGAATCTATGGCAGACAAAGCGGGTGCTCCGGTAGGAGATGTAGTAAAAGCGGTGCAGAACGGGGCTGCCAGCCTAGTCCACTGGTCAACCAAAGGTCATGAATGCACTAAAAAAAGGTCTCAGGCACCGGCATTATCTATTAGCAAGCATCAACTGGAAAAGAGTGGAGCTGAAGGAGTCAATGAAAACAAGCTTTATTTCTAACCAGCAAGTAAAGCATGTTGAGGTTCACAGACCTCTTCATCAGACAACTAGATAGGTATGAGATTATATATTAAATCCTTTTCGTCAATTATGCGAATTCAGTCAAAACCATTGGTGGCCAGTGGCACTGAGTTGGCTGAGTTATCTCTACTGCTCTCAGTCGCCAACTCAGCACTGCTGACCACTAATGGTTTTGACTGCATTTGCATAGCTGGCCACCAAGAATTAACATATAACCCCATAGTCATCCAGCTGTCTGATGAAGAAGTCCACGAACCTTGAAACGCGTTACCTGCTGGATTGAAATAAAGCTTGTTAGTGCCTTAAGGATTAAATGGTTTTCATTGTCCCATTGCAAGAGTCATAACTCGCAGTCCAATTTCAGCTGCTATACCAGGAACAGACACTATATAATGTATGGCGCTGTGCCAGGTATGCACTGAAGCTATCACAGCATTCACCAGCCTTCATTTAGCTGAGAACAGGTCATCAATAGTTAAGTCCAGGCAACCCTTTTAAGATCATACCTTGTTGTTTTGTTCAGGGTGTTCTGTCTAAACCTCACAGCGTGGCTTGACTATTCTGAAGTGACCTGTGCTCTTACAACAGATGGCTAATATGACTCTGACTGCTCCAAAGTTTTAGCGTTTTTCTCAAGACACTTTCAAGTTTTCTGCTACACTTAGCTATTTTTCTGGCCGGTATGATCACAGGTTGATTTTGTGTCTAGTTAACAGCCGGTCTGATGCCAGTTATCAAAAGATGAAGATAGATAGATAGATACTAGATAGATAGATAGATAGATAGATAGATAGATAGATAGATACTAGATAGATAGATAGATAGATAGATAGATAGATAGATAGATAGATAGATAGATAGATAAAGAGAATAGTCTAATTATCTAACAAGAAAGTATTTTGAATAGCTTGAATAGTGGGCGGCGACTAACAGAATGGTATTTAACAAGGAGAAATGCAAAGTCCTACATCTGGGCAAGAAAAATGAAAGAAAGCACATACAGAATGGGAGGAATTGAGCTAAGCAGAAGCACATGTGAAAAAGACTTGGGTATACTAATAGATCATAGACTGAACATGAGTCAACAATGTGATGCAGCAACAGAAAAAGCTAACACAGTTCTGGGATGTATTAAGAGAAGCATAGAGTCTAGATCACGTGAGGTCATTATCCCCCTCTACTCTTCCTTAGTCAGACCTCATCTGGAATACTGTGTCCAGTTCCGAGTACCCCACTTTAAAAAAGACGTAGACAAACTGGAGCAAGTTCACTGAAGAGTTACCAAGATGGTGAGCGGTCTGCAAATCATGTCCTATGAGGAACAGTTAAAGGATCTGGGAATGTTTAGCTTACAAAAAAAAGAAGGCTGAGAGGAGACTTAATAGCAGTCTACAAATATCTGAAGGGCTGTCACAGTGCAGAGGGATCAGCCCTATTCTCATTTGTACAAGGGAAGACTAGAAGCAATGGGATAAAACTGAAAGGGAGGAGACACAAATTAGATATTAGACAGTGAGGGGGATCAATGAGCGGAACAGGTTGCCACAGGAGGTGGTGAGTTCTTCAATGGAAGTGCTCAAACAGAGGCTGGACAGACATCTGTCTGGCATGATTTAGTGATCCTGCATTGAGCAGGGGGTTGGACCCGATGACCCTATGATTACAGCAGTCTCAGCGCTGATTTAAGCAATCACTCTCTGTCATATAGAACATTTGGGGTAAAGACATGCTAAATTCGCTTACTCTGAAGGTCTCCAACTACAAATTTAGCAAAGTAGAACTTGACAACAGGTTAAGAAAAAGCTTTGTGCTGCAATGTATTTGCCCCTTCTATAGCTTTTCAATGGCACGTGTGGCGTGAAGATAACTCATTACAGCAAGTTAAAGGGTTTTTAAGGGCATTCACTATTGATGACCTATCCACAGGATAGGCCATCAGGAGTTGATAAGTGGGAGTCTGCTACTTGGGATTCCCGCCGATCAGCTGATTCTTCAGCCTGTTGACTGTGCAGACGAGCCGGACGTCCACATTGGTGTCAGAGTCGGACATGTAATAGAAGGCAGCACTCCCATTGATTTCAATAGGAGCAAAGCCTACTATTACACTTCTAGCACTGATCCCAGGTTGGTTGCACTGATAACGGGTTGGCGCATCACCTGATCAGCAGGGATCTTGAGGAGCGGACCCCTACCAATCAACTATTGATGACCAACTATCCTGAAAACCCCACTAAGGTAAACTTTTTGCTACATTTGTGCATTGATAGTTTGGTTCACCAAACTGAAGCCAACAACCCTTATAAGGGCTCACACTCACTAGCCATAGCGTTGTTGCGATGTTGCAAGGCTGTGTCTTTTTGTATGAGATTGAAATGCGTTGAGTCTAATGTAGCTGCGCTCATTTGCGACATTTTCACGTCTGCGGGGTTGCGTTTTTTTTCTCACGTGCTATGGTCCTATTTCTTTGCGATGTGCTATTTTCTTCTCGCCCATGTAAGTCAATGGAGTGCTGTAATATCGCATCTCAAAACCCATAATCGTCCCGTATATCGTCCACGTTTTCATTGGTTTCCATTGCATCAGTTCAGATGGGCATATTCCCGATGCGTAAAAATGTCCGCCTGACAAAGATAGCGCATATGGTGCGCATTCCAGTCAGACGTTTTTACGACGGCCAGAAAAGATAGTTCAGGAACTATCTTCGGCTGGAATACAGTGGCCGCTGCCATAGACTCTTATGGGAGCCCATGACAACTACTGGAGAAGGGAGGTGGCAGGGAGTTTAGCAGCATGACTGCTAAACTCCCTCTCCCTTCTCTCCCCCTCTCCGCCCCTTGCCGGCTGTCTGCAATGGGAGAGGTAGTATGCTAAAGTCCCATCGCTCCCCCTTGCCAGCAGCTCCCATAGGCTGGAGCAGAGAGTGTGAGGGACTAGCTCTGCCAAGCTCCCACCCCTTGTTGCAAGTCAGCAAAAGGGCGGAGAGGGGGTGGGAGTTGAGCGAAATTCCCACCCCCTAGCTGACGGTATCCCAGGGCTGCGTCATATATGCGCAGCAGCCTTGGCCATCTGAACGAGCGTTAAAACAGGAGTTGCACTTGGTCACGGCTGCCTCTCGTTCATGCGGTTTTGGTAGCGCTGTGGCCGTGACACAGCTGACCAAAAATCGTAGCCCCCCGTGCGAATGTAGCCTTAATGTAATAATTGATGCCTTTAAATATAATTTGATATAATCCTAATAAAAGATGAAATTGCAGACAGTTCCATATTTTTGTAACAAACTGCATTTAACCCTTTGCAATCCAATTTTGGATTCAGGGTTTCCTAGGGGGCTTTCTCTTTCTGCCATTATACAATGGCGCCATCTGCTGGCTAAAGCCAGTACTGCGGTATGGGACATGCTGGAGAGGCCCCCGCCCAGTAATATACAGTAAGAATACCCTGCCGGACGTCTTTTGACATCGGAGCTGTATAGCCTTCAATCAGAATGTCTTCAGACGTCAGGCAGTGGATTGGAAAGGGTTGAAGTGTCAATTGTGGAAAGAGGGTAAAGCACATGTATAAAGGCAACATACTTCATAGCGGTTACTGTCCTGGCAGCTACTCAATAGGACTAACGGAGCATTTACTTCTCATTCTCACAGATCCCTATGTGAAGGTGTCGTTAATGTGCGATGGGAGGAGGCTGAAGAAGAGGAAAACATCTACCAAGAGGAATACATTAAATCCTGTTTATAATGAAGCCATAGTATTTGATGTCCCGCCAGAAAATATCGATCAGATCAGCCTGTTAATAGCAGTGATGGATTACGACCGGTGAGATATTACAATGAACTCTCCGCTCTTCGTCTAGTCGCCGGCATGTGTTGAGAATTTCTTCACTGTTAGGTCACAATAACCCAGTTGCGCCTTTTATCAGCGTGACATTTTAGGTTTAATATTCTGTAATGAGTCATTCCTTAATATTTCTTTCTAGCGGTCAGAGCGCCGTTTTCTAATTTTCTAAGCTCCTTCCTGTCACTGAAAGCGTCTGATTAATCCTTTTTGGAGCAGAAATTTTTCTTTTTTTTAATTTTCGTTTTTCCTCCCTAAAAGATCCTAACTTTTATTAATTCTTCCATCAATTCAGCCGTATGAGGATTTGGTCTTCGGAGGAGGAGTTGTACTTTTTTAATGCTGCCTAATGTACCATATGGTAGGTTGAAAAAGGTTTAAAAATTTCTAAGTAGGGTAAAAAAGGGGAAAAAGCCATTGCGCCATTTATGGGGTGTTTTGTTACGGTGTACGAGGTGCGGTATAATTACAGTGATACCAAATGTATTTGATTTTTTTTGCTGTAGTGTCTTAGGGCGGATTCAAATGCAATATGCAAAGAATAGGACCCATGGTTTGCAATGGATTCATTCTCTTTTTTTTTTTTTGCGCACACATTTCTCACACGAGTAAAAAAAAATAGGAGCTGCTTTTTTTGTGCGCCAAAAGGGTCCCCATAGAAGTCTATGGGAGATAGATAGATAGATAGATAGATAGGAGATAGATAGATAGATAGATAGATAGATAGATAGATAGATAGATATGAGATAGATAGATAGATAGATAGATATGAGATAGATAGATAGATAGATAGATAGATATGAGATAGATAAATAGATAGATATGAGATAGATAGATAGATATGAGATAGATAGATAGATAGATAGATAGATAGATAGATAGATATGAGATAGATAGATATGAGATAGATAAATAGATAGATATGAGATAGATAGATAGATAGATAGATAGATAGATAGATAGATAGATAGATGGATATATATGAGATAGATAGATAGATATATAGATAGATAGATAGATAGATATGAAATAGATAGATAGATAGATAGATAGATAGATAGATAGATAGATAGATAGATAGATAGACATGAGATAGAGAGATAGATAGATATGAGATAGATAGATAGATAGATATGAGATAGATAGATAGATAGATAGATAGATAGATAGATAGATAGATATGAGATAGATAGATAGATAGAGAGATAGATAGATATGAGATAGATAGATAGAGAGATAGATATGAGATAGATAGATAGATAGATAGATAGATAGATAGATAGATAGATAGATAGATAGATATGAGATAGATGGATAGATAGATATGAGATAGATATGAGATAGATAGATGATAGATAGATATGAGATAGATAGATAGATAGATAGATAGATAGATAGATAGATAGATAGATGATAGATAGATATTAGATAGATAGATAGTAGAGATGAGCGAACACGTTCGGCCCCGCCCCTTTTTCGCCCGAACACCGAACTTTGCGAACACCTCGGTGTTCGGGCGAAAAAGTTCGGGGGCCGCCGTGGCAGCGCGGGGGGGTGCGGCGGGGAGCGGGGGGGAGAGGGAGAGAGAGAGGGCTCCCCCCTGTTCCCCGCTACTGCCGCCCGCGCCGCCGCGCATCTCCCCGCCCCCCGGCGGCACCCGGACACTTACGCGCGAACACTCCAGTGTTCGCTAAAGCCGGTGTCCGGGTGCGGATGTGTCCGTTACGGACACGTTCGCTCATCTCTAATAGATAGATATGAGATAGATAGCTAGCTAGATAGATAGATAAATATGAGATAGATAGATGGATAGAAAGATAGATAGATAGATAAATAGATATGAGATAGATAGATAGATAGATAAATAGATATGAGATAGATAGATAGATATGAGATAGATAGATATGAGATAGATAGATAAATAGATAGATAGGAGATAGATAGATAGATAGATAGATAGATAGATAGATAGATAGATAGATATGAGATAGATAAATAGATAGATAAATAGATAGATAGATAGCTGCACAACTCCGTGAAATATAACAAAAACACATTAGGCTAAATAGCCATTTAAATCAGGGTATGCTCATCTACTGCACATGGGAAAAATACGGTAAAACACATCGATGAAAGTGCAAAAAATCCTCATCCTGTCGCCATCTTTTTCCCATCATATTGTTTTTATTCTATTATCGATGGCGCTATGTGAGGGCTTGTTTTTTGCTAGGTACGTGCATTTTTTTTTCTGGCTTTTTATTACATTTTTTCTTGGAAATGGGGTGGGCAAAAAAATTCAATTCTGTAATTGTATGTTCTATGTATCCATTATGCATAAATGGATAATTTTAATGGATTAGCCTTTTCCAGGATGTAGCAATACCAAATATATTTTTTTTTTACGTGAAACATTTTGTAAGATTTCAATACTTTTTATTTTTTTGTAATATCTACAAAAAGCTTTAGTTACATTTTTTTTAGTTTTTTTTTTTTTTTTTTAATCCCAACAAGGGTCTTGAACTAGCAATCATTTGATAGCTTATACATTATATTCCAATACTTAAATTAGTCTTTCAACATAAACTTATTATACAGTGATAGCTGAGAAGTTAACCCTTTCCAATCCACTGTCTGACCTCTGAAGACATTATGATTAGAGATGAGCGAGCGTACTCGGTTCAGGTGTTTTTGAACTCGAGCACCGCTTTTTCCGAGTAACTCACTACTCGGACGAAAAGATTCGGGGGTCGCCGGGGGTGAGCGGGGGGTTGCAGAGGGGAGTGGGGGGGGGGGAGAGCTCCCCCCTGTTCCCCACTGCTACCCCCGCTCCACCATGCCAACCCCCACCCCCCGGCGCCCCACAAATCTTTTCCTCCGAGTAGTGAGTTACTCGGAAAAAGCGTTGCTCGAGTTCAAAAACACCCGAACCGAGTAGGTTCGCTCATCTCTAATCTCCACTAATTAGCAAATTAGCCTACAGAACAGAGGACAACTTGTGATTCTGGGCATACTCCATTAAGACCAACCATTTTACTGACCCACCCTTAGAATTGCTTCACAACCACTCTGTTGCTCCTGGTTGCTGCTGACCAGGACATGTGTGTGCTGTAGCCAATCAATGGCCACAGCAGTGACCTTCTATAGCCAATGATTGGCTGCAGACATCACATGTCCTGGTCAGCAGCAAACAGGAAGTACAAAGGGATTGTGAAACAATTCTAAGTCTTGGGAACCCCCCTTTAAAAAGGTTTTACAGTATTAGCAAAAAAGTTCTGAGTTTTTTCTTGAAACAATGCCACGGCTGTCTAGTATTGCACCACATTCCCTTCTCTTGAATCAGGGGCGTAACTATAGAGGATGCAGCTGCACCCGGGCCCAGGAGCCTTAGGGGGCCCATAAGGCCTCTCTTCTCCATATAGGGAACCCAGTACTATAAGTAAAGCATTATAGTTGGGGGCCCTGTTATGAATTTTGTATCGGGGCCCTGGAGCTTCAAGTTACGCCTCTGTCTTGAATAGTGATACGCTGGGATATCGAATACAGCCCATGGACAGGAGTGGCGCTATTCCAGTAAACCTTTTTAATATGCTCTGATACCAACATACTTCTTCACATGGTGTCCAATTTTGAACCATCAGAACTGTTTAAATGTCTTATAAATGTGAATTGTTTCAATGTATTTCATACAGAAAAAACATTATTTAACGTTTTCACAGTGTAGGTCACAATGAGGTCATTGGCGTATGTCAAGTAGGCAACGATGCAGAGAGCTTGGGTCGGGAGCATTGGAGTGAAATGCTATCATATCCAAGAAAGCCCATCGCCCACTGGCATCCACTTGTTGAGGTAAGATCAACACCAGCCGGTTAGTATTGTTGTCTGACGCTTTGTGTCCTCATGTAACACTTGTTATATACCTATTATGCGAGTAGAGGAGGTCCTCTGTATGGATTCTACCACAGCTACACTCATAGGCACCACACTTATTCAAAGCGGTGCTTCATCTGGCAGTCTGAAAAAAAGCTAATTGGAAAGAAGTGCGCCAAATTGTAAGAAATTGAGGGCACTTTGGACTGTCCTAACATCAGAAATTGGAGGGGGGGGGGTATTAAGATTGGCATTTCATACACCAGTCTTGGTCCACACTTTGTTGGCGTACGATGTGTCAAATTCTTAAGAAGTGCACATCTCAATAAATTGGAGCACCTCTGGCTGTCCATGTGTACAAATTGAAAATTATACCCACTTTTCTTGCCACTTTCAAAAAGTGTCAGGAGAAGCATAAAAAAATTATAGGTTGCAAATGTACAAATCATGTGCCTTCATTTGCAACTTTTTAACGGCAAAATTAAAGCCCAATTTCAATAATACATCCCCCAAAGCTATGCCTGCTCTGAGCAGGTGTAGATTTGCACCAAAGTCTGCACCATTATCTGACTTTAGTATTAACCCATTCCAATCCACTGTCTGATGTCTTAAGACATTATGATTTAAGGCTGTACAACTCCGACGTTGGAAGACGCCCGTCTGGGTTCTCTCACTCTATATTGCCAGCCTCTCTGCTGTCGGAACCTATCCAACGTGTCACCTCATGTAGTACTGGCTTTAGCCAGCAGATAGCGCAGTTGTATAACGGCAGAAAAAGATTAAGCCCCTAGGAAAACCAAGATAAAAATTGGATTGGAAAGGGTTAATAAATCTGTCTAAACATTTAGGTCACGCCGCTCAAGCCGTGTCCACGTTCTTGACTTTTTGCAAGTGCTGAGCGACAATTGTTGGCAAGTTGTATAGAAAAAAAATGGTTATCATTTCATAGTAACATAGTATGTAAGGCTGTAAAAAGACATATGCTCATCTAGTTCAGCCTATTACCCCCCCCCCCCCCCCAATGTTGATCCAGAGGAAGGCAAAAAAAGCATTGAGAAAGAAGCCAATTATCCTCATTTAAAGGAAAAGAATTCCTTCCTGATTCCAATCTGGCAATCGGACTAATTCCCCAATCACCAACCCTACTGAAGTAATTAGTGACAATATCATAACTTCCACATTATTTTTTCCATATACCGCTCATTTCTCACCAAAATATCATCTAATTAGAAAACAATAGCAGATGTCAGTAGGTTTGCGACATCCTTTTTGATAAAATATCCCTTTAACCAGCAGTTATCAGCTGCCATGATCATGAAGCGGCTTTGACTGTTGGGGGAGCCCAGGGTGTCAATGCCGGTGTGGTGTGCCTTTGGGGTGCAGGGCAGCCCGCTGGTTTCAAATCTGGGGGCATTAATAGGTTGCAATCCTGCATGGTGCACTACATGAAGCATGACATCATTATAGACAACAGCTCCTTGCATTATAATTAGAGATGAGCGAACGTGTTCGCCCGAGCTTGATATTCGTGCGAATATTAGGGTGTTCGTGATGTTCGTTATTCGTAACGAACACCATGCGGTGTTCGGGTTACTTTCACTTCCTTCCCTGAGACGTTAGCGCGCTTTTCTGGCCAATTGAAAGACAGGGAAGGCATTACAACTTCCCCCTGTGACGTTCAAGCCCTATACCACCCCCCTGCAGTGAGTGGCTGGGAAGATCAGGTGTCCGCCGAACATAAAAGTCGGCCCCTCCCGCGGCTCGCCTCAGATGCCGTGTGAGTTAGATGAGGGACAGTGCTGTTTGTACCGGAGCTGCTGTAGGGAAAGAATTGGTAGTTAGTGTAGGCTTCAAGACCCCCAAAGGTCCTTATTAGGGCCACTGATAGCTGTGTGTTGGCTGCTGTTAGCAGTGGCAATTTTTTTTTTCTCAAAATCGCCTCTGCAGAGCGTTGCACCCGGCATTAGGGACAGAAGTGCTGCATAGGCAGGGAGAGTGTTAGGAGTGAGTGTAGCCTTCAAGAACCTCAACAGTCCTTTCTAGGGCCATATTTAACCGTGTGCAGTACTGTGCTGGCTGCTGTTAGCTGTGCTGCATTTTTTTTTACTTCTCAAAATCGCCTCTGCAGAGCATTGCACCCTCCATTGATACTGCAGGGAAAGAATTGTGTAGGCAGGGCCACAACACAGTTATTATTCATTGAATATACGCAGTGCGGCCTTTTTGTGCAAAAAAACTGAAAATAATTCTATTTGTCCTGCCTCTGTCCGTCCTAAGGGCGGTGGACACGTGTCGGCTGCGTGTGCAACCTTTAAAAATCAGACGCACCCAGCTACGGTTTACTGCTGGCTTCGCCATTTGCTTTCCTTAATTGGGAAAAAAAATACCTGCTCTGCCAGAGTTAATAACTCTGCTACCCTCACGTTCTGTGACACATTAGCAGGAAAACAGCACAGTTATTAAACTTAGATTATACATTCACTAGAGGCAGTGGGGCCTTTCGTTTTCAAAAAAGGGAAAAAATTATATTTGGCCTGCAGTCTTGCGCCAATTTATTAGCTGCCTGTGAAATCAAATCACTGATAATACCGCATGCTGAGGGGTAGGGGTAGGCCTAGAGGATGTGGACGCGGCCGAGGACGCGGAGGGCGAAGTCAGGGTGTGGGCACAGGCCGAGCTCCTGATCCAGGTGTGTCGCAGCCGACTGCTGCGCGATTAGGAGAGAGGCACGTTTCTGGCGTCCCCACATTCATCGCACAATTAATGGGTCCACGCGGGAGACGGTTATTAGAAAATGAGCAGTGTGAGCAGGTCCTGTCCTGGATGGCAGAAAGTGCTTCGAGCAACCTATCGTCAACCCGCAGTACTGCGCCGTCCACTGCTGCAAATCCGAATCCTCTGTCTGCTGCTCCTCCTTCCTCCCAGCCTCCTCACTCCACTACAATGACACCTGCTCAGGAGCGGGAACACTCCCAGGAACTGTTCTCGGGCCCCTGCTTAGATTGGGCAGCAGCGGTTCCTCTCCCACCAGAGGAGTTTATCGTCACTGATGCCCAACAATTCGAAAGTTCCCGGGGTCCGGGGGAAGAGGCTGGGGACTTCCGCCAACTGTCTCAACAACTTTCTGTGGGTGAGGAGGACGATGACGATCAGACACAGTTGTCTTGCAGTGAGGTAGTAGTAAGGGCAGTAAGTCCGAGGGAGCAGCGCACAGAGGATTCGGAGGAAGAGCAGCAGGACGATGAGGTGACTGACCCCACCTGGTGTGCAACGCTTACTCAGGAGGACAGGTCTTCAGAGGGGGAGTCAAGGGCATCAGCAGGGCAGGTTGCAAGAGGCAGTGCGGTGGCCAGGGGTAGAGGCAGGGCCAGACCGAATAATCCACCAAGTGTTTCCCAAAGCGCCCCCTCGCGCCATGCCACCCTGCAGAGGCCGAGGAGCTCTAAGGTCTGGCAGTTTTTCACAGAGACGCCTGACGACCGACGAACAGTGGTGTGCAACCTTTGTCGCGCAAAGCTCAGCCGGGGAGCCAACACCAACAGCCTCACCACCACCACCATGCGCAGACATATGATGGCCAAGCACCCCACAAGGTGGAACGAAGGACGTTCAGCGCCTCCGGTTTGCACCCCTGCCTCTCCCCCTGTTCCCCAACCTGCCACTGAGATGCAACCCCCCTCTCAGGACACAGGCACTACCGTCTCCTGGCCTGCACCCACACCCTCACCTCCGCTGTCCTCGGCCCCATCCAGCAGTGTAGTTCAGCGCACCGTCCAGCCGTCGCTTGCGCAACTGTTGGAGCGCAAGCGCAAGTACGCCGCCACGCACCCGCACGCTCAAACGTTAACCGTCCGCATAGCAAAATTCATCAGCCTTGAGATGCTGCCGTATAGGGTTGTGGAAACGGAGTCCTTCAAAAGTATCATGGAGGCGGCGGCCCCGCGCTACTCAGTTCCCAGTCGCCACTACTTTTCCCGATGTGCCGTCCCAGCCCTGCACGACCACGTCTCCCGCAACATTGTACGCGCCCTCACCAACGCGGTTACTGCCACAGTCCACTTAACTACGGACACGTGGACAAGCACAGGCGGGCAGGGCCACTACATCTCCCTGACGGCACATTGGGTGAATTTAGTGGAGGCTGGGACAGAGTCAGAGCCCGGGACCGCTCACGTCCTACCCACCCCCAGAATTGCGGGCCCCAGCTCGGTGGTGGTATCTGCGGAGGTGTATGCTTCCTCCACTAAAGCACCCTCCTCCTCCTCCTCCTCCTCCTCTGTCTCGCAATCAAGATGTGTTAGCAGCAGCATGTCGCCAGCAGTCGGTGTCGCGCGGTGTGGCAGCACAGCGGTGGGCAAGCGTCAGCAGGCCGTGCTGAAACTACTCAGCTTAGGCGATAAGAGGCACACAGCCCACGAACTGCTGCAGGGTCTGACACAGCAGACCGACAGCTGGCTTGCGCCGCTGAGCCTCCAACCGGGCATGGTCGTGTGTGACAACGGCCGTAACCTGGTGGCGGCTCTGCAGCTCGGCAGCCTCACGCACGTGCCATGCCTGGCCCACGTCTTTAATTTGGTGGTTCAGCGCTTTCTGAAAAGCTACCCACGCTTGTCAGACCTGCTCGTAAAGGCGCGCCGGCTCTGCGCACATTTCCGCAAGTCCCACACGGACGCTGCCACCCTGCGCACCCTGCAACATCACTTTAAGCTGCCAGTGCACCGACTGCTGTGCGACGTGCCCACACGGTGGAACTCTACGCTCCACATGTTGGCCAGGCTCTATGAACAGCGTAGAGCTATAGTCGAATACCAACTCCAACATGGGCGGCGCAGTGGGAGTCAGCCTTCTCAATTCCTTTCAGAAGAGTGGGCCTGGTTGGCAGACATCTGCCATGTCCTTGGTAATTTTGAGGAGTCTACCCAGGTGGTGAGCGGCGATGCTACAATCATTAGCGTCACCATTCCTCTGCTATGCATCTTGAGAAATTCTCTGCAAACCATAAAGGCAGCTGCTTTGCGCTCGGAAACAGAGCCGGGGGAAGACAGTATGCCGCTGGATAGTCAGAGCACCCACCTGTCTATTTCTCAGCGCGTACAGGAGGAGGAGGAGGAGCATGAGGAGGAGGGGGAAGAGACAGCTTTGCCCGCTGCTGACGGTACATCGGCTGATTGCCTGTCATCCTTTCAGCGTGTATGGCCTGAGGAGGAGGAGGAGGAGGAGGAGGATCCTGAAAGTGATCTTCCTAGTGAAGACAGCCATGTGTTGCGTACAGGTACCCTGGCACACATGGCTGACTTCATGTTAGGATGCCTTTCTCGTGACCCTCGCGTTGCACGCATTCTGGCCACGACGGATTACTGGGTGTACACACTGCTCGATCCACGGTATAAGGAGAACCTGCCCACTCTGATTCCCGAAGAGGAAAGGGGTTCGAGAGTGTTGCTATACCACAGGACCCTTGCGGACAAGCTGATGGTAAAATTCCCAGCCGACAGCGCTAGTGGCAGAAGGCGCAGTACCGAGGGCAAGGTAGCAGGGGAGGTGCGGAGATCGAGCAGCATGTACATCCCAGGCAGTGCAACAGTCTTTAAGGGCCTGGCCAGCTTTATGGCTCCCCACCAAGACTGTGTCACCGCTCCCCAGTCAAGGCTGAGTCGGCGGGAGCACTGTAAAAGGATGGTGAGGGAGTACGTAGCCGATCGCACGACCATCCTTGGTGACGCCTCTGCCCCCTACAACTACTGGGTGTCGAAGCTGGACACGTGGCCTGAACTAGCGCTGTATGCCCTGGAGGTGCTTGCTTGTCCTGCGGCTAGCGTCTTGTCGGAGAGGGTGTTTAGTGCGGCTGGGGGAATCATCACAGATAAGCGTACCCGCCTGTCAACCGACAGTGCCGACAGGCTAACACTCATCAAGATGAACAAAGGCTGGATTTCCCCAGACTTCTCTTCTCCACCAGCGGACAGCAGCGATACGTAAGCAATACGTATTATGCACCCGCGGATGGAAGCTACGTTCTCTCTCACCATCCAAAACGGGGACATTTCTGCTTCATCAATCTGTGTCTAATATTCCTCCTCCTCCTCCTGCTCCTCCTCCTGAAACCTCACGTAATCACGCTGAACGGGCAATTTTTCTTAGGGCCACAAGGCTCACTCAAATAATTTTTCTGAACAATTTTTATAAGTTTCAATGCGCTTAAAAGCGTTGGAACTTTAACTTGAACCAATTTTTCGTTACACTGGGCTGCCTCCAGGCCTAGTTACCACTTAAGCCACATTAACCAAAGCGATTAATGGGTTTCACCTGCCCTCTTGGCTAGCCATGGCCAATTTTTCTGATGTACATTAGTACTGTTGATACAGCAATTTTTGTGGGCCCTCGCCTACAGTGTAATCAAATTAATTTTTAGCTCACCTGCATTAAGCGCGACATTACTACCTCAGCTGTGTTGGGCAATGCAATGGGATATTTCTATGTACCGCCGGTGGCTTCCTGGCACCCACCCATGCTGTGGGTCCACAGGGAATTATAAATGCATCTGTTTCCACTTATAAAGAAACCCAGTCTGACTGGGGCATGCAGTGTGGGCCGAAACCCACCTGCATTAACCCTTTCCAGTCCACTGTGTGACCTGTGAAGACATTAGGGTTTAAGGCTGTACAGCTCCGTTGTTGGTAGACGTCCGTCGGGGTTCTCTTACTGTATATTGCCAGCCTCTCTGCTGTCGGAGCCTATCCTACGTGTCAGCTCATGCAGTACTGGCTTTAGCCAGCATATAGCGCCGTTGTATAACGGCAGAAAAAGAGTAAGCCCCCTAGGAAAACCATATACAAATTGGATTGGAAAGGGTTAAGCACGACATTACTACCTCAGCTGTGTTGGGCAATGCAATGGGATATTTCTGTGTACCTCCGGTGGGTTCCAGGGAGCCACCCATGCTGTAGGTGCACACGGAGTTTTTACTACATCTGTACACTTATAAAGAACCCCAGTCAGACTGGGGCATGCAGTGTGGGCCGAAGCCCACCTGCATTAAGCACGACATTACTACCTCAGCTGTGTTGGGCAATGCAATGGGATATTTCTGTGTACCGCCGGTGGCTTCCTGGCACCCACCCATGCTGTAGGTGCACACGGAGTTTTTACTACATCTGTACACTTATAAAGAACCCCAGTCAGACTGGGGCATGCAGTGTGGGCCGAAGCCCACCTGCATTAAGCATGACATTACTACCTCAGCTGTGTTGGGCAATGCAATGGGAAATTTCTGTGTACCGCCGGTGGGTTCCAGGGAGCCACCCATGCTGTGGGTCGACAGGGACTTCACAATAGGGAGTTGTACCTGCCTGTGTCTATGAATTAAAAAGCCCGGTCTGACTGGGGCATGCAGACACCTTGACAGAATGAATAGTGTGTGGCACATAGGTTCCCCATTGCTATGCCCACGTGTGCAGCTCCTGATGGCGGTGGCACAGGATTCTATTTCTCATTGCTTCTGTACAGCATTGTGGGCTATCGCTCCGCCACTGTTAAAGAGGGTCGCTGCCTAGCCGTGCCAACCTCTGCAGTGTGTGCCTGCGGTCCCTCGTCATGGCAGACGCACTTCTAAATAGACATGAGCGTGGTGTGGCATGAGGGCAGCTGAAGGCTGCCCAGGGACACTTTGGTGTGCGCTGTGGGGGGGAGGGGGGGCGGTTGGGCAGCATGTAACCCAGGAGAAGTGTCAGTGGAGTGTCATGCAGGCAGTGATTGTGCTTTGTTGGAGGTAGTGTGGTGCTTAGCAAAGGTATGCCATTGCTAATGAGGGCTTTTCAGAAGTAAAAGTTGTTGGGAGGGGGGGGGGGGCACTCTTGCCGGTATTGTGGCTTAATAGTGGGACCTGTGAACTTGAGATGCAGCCCAACATGTAGCCCCTCGCCTGCCCTATCCGTTGCTGTGTCGTTCCCATCACTTTCTTGAATTGCCCAGATTTTCACACATGAAAACCTTAGCGAGCATCGGCAAAATACAAAAATGCTCTGGTCGCCCATTGACTTCAATGGGGTTCGTTGTTCGAAACGAACCCTCGAACATCGCGGGAAGTTCGTTCCGAATAACGAACACCCGAACATTTTGGTGTTCGCTCATCTCTAATTATAATCTAAACACCAAAGTAGCAGGAGTGATGGGACATGAGTAGAGATGAGCGAACGTACTCGTTTAGGGCGATTTCACAATCGAGCACCGCTTTTTTCGAGTAACTGACTACTCGAGCGAAAAGATTCGGGGGGCGCCGGGGGTGAGCGGGGGTTGCAGAGGGGAGTGGGGAGGGAGAGAGAGCTCCCCCCTATTCCCCACTGCTCCCCCCCCCCCCCCGCTCCACCACGCCGCCCCACGGCGCCCCCCGAATCTTTTCGCCCGAGTAGTCAGTTACTCAAAAAAAGAGCTGCTCGATTGCGAAATCGCTCTAAACGAGTACGTTCGCTCATCTCTACACATGAGCCCTGAAGAGGCTGCTTGAGGGAATGAGACGAAGGCCTGGCTTAGATATATACATACAAGGTAAAGACAGCAAAACGAGTCTTTGCCCCGGTGAAGGAAGACCTGGGCAAAGACAGCTTTGACTGTAGGACACACTCTGGGATAGTGGGAACTAGAGCAGAAATTCTACCTATATTATAAAGTTCATTATTTTTCAATGTGGACAACTTTCAAGTGGTCTTCTTATTCTCAGTAAACACCTTTAAAAAGGACCTGTCATTGGATAAAGTTATGGCTCTGTTGCAGCAGCCCCCGCGGATGTTATCCCTGTCTTTTTTCCATACTCCCTTTGCTCTGACTAGCTCTTCTTAGGTGCGGCTCCCAATGCTGTCAATGCGTCAAGTGGGTCTTTACCACTCACTGTCAATGGATGACATCGGACTTAATTGACAATCCTATGTCATCTATTGATAGTGAGTGATGGAGACTGTCTACCTGACAAATTGACAGTGCTGGGAGTCAACCTAAGAAGAGCCCATCTGAGTGCAGGAAGGTGAGTATGAAAAAAAAACAGGAATGGCATTAGCAAGGCTGTGGCTGCACAGCTATTCATCCAGACCCACTGAATTTATCCAATGAGAAGTCCTCTTTAGTGCAAAACATGGGTAAGTGGTGGGAATGCTGTGTATGATCCTGATCAAGAAACCAATCATCTTGGTGTCGTCTTCCTGTTATGTGGCATCCCTTGGGTGACAACCACTAATGTAAAGCAGAGTCCCACATTTTTGGGAAATTGCGCTGAAATAGTTAGACAAGATATATGGTAGAATATTGACTTCAAGTTGATTTGACCTTAGAGATAACAAATCCAAGAATGTGTTATTCACATGAGCACAAGCAATATTTGATCCTCCAAGAGGTCTTCTCAAGCGACTATATACAAGTGTTAGGTAATTATAAGTAGTGTTCTCTAGTGCTGAGTGAACCGAAGCAGTTGCTCAAACCAGCCAAAGCAATTTTTTGAAAAGTTTGCTCTTCACTCGTTGTCTTATTAGCCATTCTAATTACATTAGTAAGCTTTAAATGTCCATATAATTGCTAATATATAGAGACTTGAAAATTTGCGTGGATAATGAGACCTCTGTCTATAAATACAGAACGCTTGCACAATTGAATTGCTGAAGAAAGACCTTTAGGAAGTTGAAACGTTGCTTGTGTTTGTTTGAATAGCAGATTTGCATTTTGTGACTTGGATATGGAGTGCTGCAATTTTTTTTTTACTTGTTTAGTCTATAAGGATTCCAAAGAAGCACAATGTTGACTGCTCTGCACCTTTCTACCTACAAACAGTAGGCATGGAACAAAGCTACAGCCGCTAGTGAAAGTACGATATTGGGCAATATAGAAAAATGTAAATAATGAAGAGGCCATAGCACTTGCCCAAGTACCAAGGCGTCTGCAAACAGCAGGCCCCCAAGGATCTAATATTAAAGAGCAGAGATGAGCGAGTACCCAAATGCTCGGGTCCGCGTTATTCGAGTCGAGCTTTTCGCAAAATTCGAGAGCTCTACTCGAGTAACGAACCCCATTGACTACAATAGGACACTCGAGCATTTTTGTATGTGGAACGCAGGGTCCAGAGCTTTTTTTTTCTTGGTTTCTCTCTCTCCCTCCCTCTCTCTCTCTCTCTCTCTCCCTCCCTCTCTCTCTCCCTCCCTCTCTCTCCCTCCCTCTCCCTCCCTCCCCCTCCCTCCCTCCCTCTGCCTTCCTCCCTTCCTCCCTCTCCCTCTCTCTCCCTCCCTCTCCCTCCCTCCTTCTCCCTCCCTCTCCCTCCCTCTCCCCCTCCCTTTCCCTCCCCCTCCCTTTCCCTCTCTCTCTCTCTCTCTCTCCCTTTCCGTATCTCTCTCTCTCCCTCTCTCTCTCTCTCTCTCTCTCTCTCTCTCTCTCCCTTCCCCTTCCCCTCCCTGCCAGACCAAAAACTTTCAAATGGCGTGCGCTGCGTCGTGGCAGGGAGGGGCCAAAACAGGCACGTCACAGCGGGGAGGAGCCAAAAGCTGGGGCGGGGTCGAACGCGATTTGATGCTCGTTCGAGTAACGAGCACCATCGAGTACGTTATTACTCGAATGAGCATCAAGCTCGCCAGAGTATGTTCGCTCAACTCTATTAAAGAGCTATCCTTAGGATAGGTCATCAATTTTTAAAACCAAGATAACCCCTTTAAGTGTGATACATGCGAGTAAATCGTAAAACACCTCCAACGCATTTCAGATTAACATAAATAAAAACAAAATCGAAGGTGTCGGAGCGTGAATCACTTTCACAGCCTCTGAATAGCTCCAGATTTTGTTTATTGAGCAGAACTGATAACAAGATCTGTCTCTGCGCTTTAACATATTCCCATCAGCTATTTTGGTACATCTTTACTTAGCCTTCATTCTCCTGAAAAGTAGACTCCAACTTTTTCCTTTGTGCCAAAGGTGGCCAGACAAGAGTCTAAAGTTGATCAAAATGGACGATTTCACTCAAAACGAAATTTGTAGGTTGACAATGAACCATGAATAAGCATTTTGGCTTAGCGACGACAGACTGGGATCATCTAGAAAGATGGCGTCATGTTTGAAAATGTCATCCAATAGTTGTTAGAAGTACAGTAATTCAATGTATCTGGTGCGGTTGGCCGCTGCATGAACAATCGTCCTGCGAAAGTATGTTCCATAATGAAAGATCGTTTCTTCTTGGCTCAGTGTCACTAAACATGCATGGCCAGTTTGAATGACTGTAGGGACTAAAATGTATAGCATATATCTGCATAATGATCATTGACCATATAATCGATTGTTCAGTAGGTGTTCAACTATCACCCTACTTCTGTTTAATGTCTATGGCCGCCCTAAAGAGCATCTGTCGGAACTTCTGATTCCAATATTGGTCTCAAAGATGAGAGAACAAGGAGTCCAGGAAGCTGTGTTTCATACTCACTGGGTGCCCTATTCCAAAGTTGGTGCGCACCAGCAGTTGATTCTTTCTGCATTCCCACAGCCTATAGTGATGAATGGGAGATGTGCTTAGAAAGCGTTAACCCTTTCCAATCCAATTTGTATCTTGGTTTTCCTAGGGGGCTTACTCTTTTTCTGCCGGTATACAACAGCGCTATATGCTGGCTAAAGCCAGTACTGCATGAGGTGACACATTGGATAGACTCCGACAGCAGAGAGGCTGGCAATATACAGTAAGAGAGCCCCAACGGATATCTTCCAACATCGGAGCTGTACAGCCTTAAATCATAATGTCTTCAGACGTCAGACAGTGGATTGGAAAGGGTTAAAGGGGTTGTCCCGCGGCAGCAAGTGGGTCTATACACTTCTGTATGGCCATATTAATGCACTTTGTAATGTACATTGTGCATTAATTATGAGCCATACAGAAGTTTTAAAAGTTATTCACTTACCTGTTCCGTTGCTGGCGTCCTCGTCTCCATGGTTGCCGTCTAATTTTCGCCGTCTAATGGCCAAATTAGCCGCGCTTGCGCAGTCCGGGTCTTCTGCTGTCTTCAATGGGGCCGCTCGTGCAGAATGCCGGCTCCGTGTAGCTCCGCCCCGTCACGTGCCGATTCCAGCCAATCAGGAGGCTGGAATCGGCAATGGACCGCACAGAAGCCCTGCGGTCCACAGAGAGAGAGGATCCCGGCGGCCATCTTCAGCAGGTGAGTATGAAGACGCCGGACCGCCGGGATTCGGGTAAGTACTACCCGGTTTGTTTTTTTAACCCCTGCATCGGGGGTTGTCTCGCGCCGAACGAGGGTGGGGGGGGGGGGGGTTTAAAAAAAAGAAAAAAAAACGTTTTGGCACGGGACAACCCCTTTAAGCTCCTAGCATGCGCCAACTTCACAGGGACTTGAACGGGAAAAGTGATCAGTATGAAACACAACCCCCTGGACTCCTTGTTCCCTCATCTTTGAGCCTCATAATGCAGTTTATGTGGTTCAGAGGTGATGACAGGTGCCCTTTAAACTTGCAAGAAAATGGATCAGATCAGTTAGTTTTTTAGTGCTAGTTTTCTGGCATACAAAAGTTGCAATTTTGGTATTTGCAATATTTAGCTTGATTGTGATAGCACTAAGTAGACAGTTATCTTATCCCATTAAAATGCTACACTTGTGGCCAAAATATTGGAAATTCTTGGGAAAAAAGTGCATTTTTGATATCTGATGGTTAATCAAAACTCCCAATTCTTTCTTATTAATACAATAAAGTTATATATTGTTGGAAAGATAATTTAATGTAGAATGAAATGCAGCAAACTTTATGAAGGAATGGTTCATAGCAGAACAGCAGTTATAGAAAAGAAAAGTGAAGCACATTGAGAAAAAACTAATACTTCTCAGCATGTTAGTTAATACTTAGTTGATAAACTTTTAGCCTTAAAGGGGTTCTGTCACTAAAAAAGAAAAATGCTCTACTCATCTATTCCTCCCCCATCAGTCTACGTACCAGATCTTCATCTCCCTTATCTTCTTCTGTCTCCTGCAGTCCAGGGGGTCACTTCAGCTCCAGCTGCCTGATTCTGCTCCTTCCTGTGAGGTTACATACATTAGGTTGGCAGTCTGACAATGTAGGTTATGTCACAGCTCACAGGCCAGCAGGAGGACTGCCTATCTTCTTCAGAGATTGCTCATGCGAGCTGTCTCTGAAATAGATTACAATTCCTTCCCAGGCAGTGAAGCTACAGCACAGGGATGTGACCTTCACTGACCCAGCAGGAAGGAGTTTGTGATAAGCAGCCTTCATAACAAGCTGGGCCCAGCCTGCAGTGAGCTGACCTGGGGCACTGGAGAAGCTCAACCAGGAGAAGATGTGATAAGGAGACAGACAGGGAAGGAATAGGTAAGTTTAGATAATTTTTTTTAATGACAAAACCCCTTTAATTACAGCCTTAGGGCGAGCACCCACTGGCGTTTTTTTACCTGCGTTTTGCGTTTTGCGTTTTGCGTTTTTCCTGCACAGGCATAGAGATAACATGTGTTCCTGTCCACTGGCGTTTTTTTTGCGTTGCGTTTGCGTTTTTAACATAGGAGCTGTCAGTTGCATATGTGTCCTTATTTTTCTCCATGGAAATTAATGGAAAAGCCGCGAAAACGCCGCGAAAACGCCGCGAAAAACGGGCGGAAAAACCGCGGGACACTCGGCGAAAACGCTGCGTTTTTTTCCCGCGGAAAACGCAAACGCCAGTGGGTGCTCGCCCTTAGAATGACTTGGAGTGCAAGAGGTTTTTTTAATTCTTCAAGTCTTATAATGGGAAACCAAGACTGTATTCTTGCTTCTATTAATTGCGCTTATTCCTTGGTTGCTTCTGATTAGTCGGCTCCACACATTTTCAATGGGGTTAAGATCAGGGCTATTTCCGGGCTGTTCTAGAAGTTTTATCCTGCATCCACTTTTGCACACAGCAGCAACATGATAAAGGAGCTGAACCCTGCTGAAGTATAGAGGCTTCGTTAGGCTGGAAAATATCACATACAGAAGGCTTCAGTTTGGGCTCAAGTATTTCATTTATGGATTTTCTGACATTTCCAGTCCCATTAATCACAGAAATTCTGCCCTCACTTTTTGCTGTCAGACATACCCCGATCATAACACTAATTGGGTGCTTGGGGGCAGCTAGAAAGCCACCAGGGTGCAAATCTTTTGCAATTCTTCTTTTTATATACTTTACACCATCACTACTGAATAGGGAGATTCTGGCCTCATCACTCCAGATGATTCTATTCCATTGGTCCTCTGTCCAAGTAACATCCGTTTTAGCCCATCTATGTTTGAGCGATACTGGAGCTCAATCTTTATTTGAGTGATTTACATGATTTTATGGAATTCTAGCACTTAGGACCAAATTCTTTCGGTCTCCACCAAATAGTCCTTGCATTCGACTTCATACCACATTGAGACGGTTCATTATATATAGACTCTGATGACTTTCTTCTGTTATCTAGACACAATCTTTTAAAGGACTGGGGTATTTCAGTCCCACCAGACACTTTTTAGGGGATTTTACCCATATAGTGGCCCTATTTTTTTTTCAAAATCAAAAACTTTCTTGCCATAAGCATCAACCAGTAATTGGATCCACTTAAAATATAACTTTTATTGAATTATACAAAGATTGCATATGGATATGAAAGTATTTAAAAGCCCAGTATATGCTGAAGACATATATATATATATATATATATATATATATATATATATATATTATATTGTGGCTTATTACTATCCACATTGTCAATGTTATCCCATATTAAGATAGCTGTGCATGTATTATTCAGCAGGTCAGCACTGGAGAGGATGATCAGATGGTCCAAAAATAATAAAAGTGGCGTGCGTTCTCCATAGAGGCCAATAACAACAAATAAATTCTTCTAGCTGGAGGTGCAGGGAAGCTTGCAGGGCACTGTCTATATGATGTGATCTGATCGTCAGAACCTGACACACCATCCTCCAGCATTTAACATGGAGGGAAACTGCATGACTGTCTAGCTATGTTCTGAGTAATAGCAATGCCCCAAGGGGTTAATAGCATGGGATAACAATGCCTGCAGTCTAATACTGATATTAGAAGATGACACAGAGCGCTTTCAAGAGAAGGAAGAAGCTGTTAAAAACCACTTTTGCCTTCTCCTCCGGGGTTTTGGCTGTCACTGACAGCCGAGTACCCGTTCTACTCCTGTTACATTGCAGGAACAGGAGCCTTAATCCTGCATTGTATTTTTACTATCGGCACAGAGTGTTAAGGCAGCTGAAATGCAATCCTAAGCTTTGCTCATGACCTGAAGGTTGTGGGTACAATCTCTGCATGGTTCAGGTAGCCAGCTCAAGATTGACTCAGCCTTCCATCCTTCTGAGGTCGGTAAAATGAGCACCCAGCTTGCTGGGGAGTAATAAATATATTACCTGAAAGCGCTGCGGAATAAGGCCGGCTGTCCACGGGTATTACAATATACCGTTGCGTACTGCCGCCGTGGGAGAATATTTTGTCACAGCGATTTTCATTATGATAGGTTAATCGCAGAAAAGCGCTGCAAATTGCGGCATGCCATGATTTTTATATGCGAGCGGAAAATCACCACAAAAAAATCACGTAACTGAAGCCAGTGTCACGGCTGAAAAAAAGGGCTCGGTCACATGGGCGTTTTACGCTCAAAAAGAGCGCTGCCTGCTATCCTCTGCCACAGCTGTGGCACAGGAGAACGATGTTCTCCCATTGAATTCAATAGAGCCGTCAATACAGCCTCGGCCTCTTCTGGCCAGGATCATGCCGAACAATGTAGGCGACATGATGATATCATTGTGTCACCTCTGTTGCCGAGAAGGCACCAGGCGGCGTAGCAGAAATTACTCGGCTTCCTACAATGTCGCTGACATAGTCAATTTTATCCTCGTCTTTAAGACGAGAATTCAATTGATTTTAATGAAAGGCAACTGGATTGATCCCCTTGAGTGAGCCTACCAAGTACTGTAGGCTTTGGCACCTGATTTACCCAATGTAGACAGCAGACCAGTTTTTTAGGTTCCTCTAAATTAGCAAGTGGCTGTAGCCCACCCTAAAAATGGGTCCTTGGCACTACCATCATGCCCATATGGTCAAGCCACCCCTGAATGAGCCCAATATGATAATAATAATAATAAACTTTATTTGTATAGCGCCAACATATTCCGCAGCGCTTCCATAGACAGGGGGATACAGAAAGACAAAAATACAAACATTACAGAACCACGGTTACATAGTAATCAATTGATGGAAACAATAGGGGTGCGGGTCCTGCTCCAACGAGCTTACATACTACAAGTAATGGGGTGATACAGAAGGTAAAGGGGCTGGCAGTGTGCACGGTATGGCGAGGTGGAGAGTGAGGGGTGATATACACATACAATGGTCAGACATTTAGCCGTGTGACGGCAGAAACAGTATGACTGCAGGAGCGGTTTATGATGGCTAGCAGGGATTGCAGTCAGTAGGTCAGGGAGCATGTTATCAGGCGGAGTACAGAGGGGTTTGTTTAGGGAATGCGGTATGCCTCCCTGAAGAGGTGCGTTTTTAGAGCACGCCTGAAGTTCTGCGAGGCCTGGATTGCTCGGGTAGCCTTTGGTAGTGCGTTCCAGAGGACCGGTGTTGCTCTGGAGAAGTCTTAGAGGCGGGAATGAGAAGTTCGAATTAAAGGGGTGCTCAGTGTGGTTTCGTTAGCAGAGCGGAGAGCCCGGGCTGGTTGATGGATTGAGATGAGGGAGGCGATATAGGGTGGCGCTGCACTGTGGAGGGCTTTGTGGATAAAGGTGGCGAGTTTAAATTGAATTCTGTATTTAACGGGCAGCCAGTGCAATGACCGGCACAGGGCAGAGGAGTCCGAGTAGCGGCTGGACAGGAAGATGAGCCTGGCTGCCGCATTCAGGATGGATTGGAGAGGGTAGAGTCTGGAGCAGGGGAGGCCGATCAGCAACGAGTTGCAATAATCGAGCCGGGAGTGGATGAGGGCAACAGTAAGCGTGTTTAGCGTGTCCACAGTGAGAAAAGAGCGGATTCTTGCGATGTTCTTGAGGTGCAGCTGATATGTTCGGGCCATAGATTGGATGTAGGGGGTAAAAGAGAGATCAGAATCAAATATGACTCCAAGGCAGCGGGCATGTTGTCTAGGAGTTATGGTGGCACCACACACTGAGATGGAGATGTCAGGATGAGGTCGGTTAGTGGAGGGTGGAAATACCAGCAGGTCAGTTTTAGAAAGGTTTAGTTTTAGGTAGAGAGAGAACATAGTGTTAGAGACAGCGGACAGACAGTTAGTGATGTTTTGGAGTAAAGGTGCAGAGATGTCACGGGAAGAGGTGTATAGCTGGGTGTCATCAGCATACAGGTGGTATTGGAGGCCAAATCTCCTGATGGTTTGTCCAATAGGGGCTGTGTAGATAGAGAAAAGAAGGGGGCCGAGGACAGAGCCCTGGGGGACCCCAACAGCAAGGGGAAGAGGAGGGGAGGTAGAGCCAGCAAAGGAGACACTAAAAGAGCGGTCAGATAGGTAGGAAGAGAACCAGGAGAGGGCAGTATCCTTTAGGCCAATGGAGCGTAGCATACTGAGGAGGAGTTTGTGGTCAACAGTGTCAAATGCTGTGGAGCGGTCGAGGAGGATCAGTAGGGAGTAATCGCCCCTCGATTTGGCTGTCAGTAGGTCATTGGATACCCTTGTAAGAGCAGTTTCTGTCGAGTGTTGAGGTCGAAAGCCAGACTGTAGGGGGTCTAGGAGAGAGTGCTCTGATAGGTAGCTTACAAGGCGGGAGTAAACCAGCCGTTCTAGTAGTTTGGAGATGAAGGGGAGGTTTGAGATGGGTCGGTAGTTGGCAGCATCAGTCGCGTCCAGAGTCGGCTTCTTTAGCAGTGGGGATATGATGGCGTGTTTGAAAGAAGAGGGAAAGATGCCAGAGGTCAGAGAGAGGTTGATATCATTTTCATGGCAGCTCAGACCCAAGTGCAATAATGAAATAGTTGGAATCACCACTCTACACTAAGGCTAAGGGCTTGGTTACACAAGCATTTTTTGGTCTGATCTGCAGACGCGCTTGCGATCTGCAGATCTATAGACCCAATGCATCCCAATGGGAGCAGGCACATGTCCGTTTTTTATGCAGATGTGCGATAAATTATAGGACACAACGATTCGCAGAATGCGCGTATCTGCATTCTGTGAATCGTTGTGTTCTATATATGCGCTCAATGGGGCTGGCGGTAGCAGCGCCGACCCCATTGAGAACATATACTAAAGATCGTTGTCCTCTGCCACAGCTGTAACAGCTGTGGCAGAGGAGAAAATATTCGCCCACTGAATTCAATGGAGCCGGCAATACAGCTGGCTCCATTGAAAGCAATGGGCTGCCGGCAAGTGCTAGATGAATTTTCGGGGAAGGGCTTAAAATATTAGCCCTTCCCTGAAAAAGCATCCTGAAAATGTGTAAAAAAAAAGAAAAAAAGTATATTCACCTTTTTCCTGCAGCCGGAGTTCAGCCGCGTCTGGCCGGCAGTTCTCCTGAACTGCTCTCTGTAGTATTCAGCAGGCGGGGATTTAAAATCCCCGCCTGCTGAATGGGCTGCCTCTGATTGGTCACAGCCCTCACCAATCAGAGGCAGCTCTCACTCACCCATTCATGAATTCATGAATGGGTGAGTGAGTGCTGCCTCTGATTGGCTGAGCACAGGGACCAATTAGAGGCAGCTCTCAGCTATTGAATTAAATCCCCGCCTGCTGAATACTACAGAGAGCAGTTCAGGAGAACTGCCGGCCGGACGCGGCTGAACTCTGGCTGCAGGAAAAAGGTGAGTATACTTTTTAAAAAAATTTTTACACATTTTCAGGATGGTTTTCAGGGAAGGGCTTATATTTTAAGCCCTTCCCCGAAAATTCATCCAGCGCTTGCAGGCAGCCCATTGCATGGAGGATTCTTGAACCACAAATCCACTGTAGATTTCACAGTAAACCCACAGCTAATCCACAGCATGTGGATGAGAATTCTAAAATCTAATTTTTTTCACCCACCCTCATATTTTGCTATTGATTTAACTTCACAAATTTACAGCAATTCCGATACATAAGGACTGACCCTAAAATCTAGATTTCCCTTCTATCATTGGAGCTCTTTTTGTTTTGCTATTCGTTTGTATTTTCGGTGCATACAGCAGTAAACATTTCCAATTTCGTAACCGTATTCAGCTGTGCATTGTTCTATTATTTCCGCATGGACAAGCCCCGAGTGGAGGACTGCGAAAATTAAACTACATAGCCCAAACTTGGTTTACACTGAAAAGTTCAGTGATCATAGCTGAGATTCTAGAAGGAGCTGCACTACTTGTGTAGAAATATCTGTATAAACAAGAAATCTTGCGCTGTCTCGGGAGACCTCACAACTCTTCCAGCAATGAGAACAAGTGGAGGGTGACTGCAAACTGTCACATTGTGTGCTAACTATGACTTACAACTTGCCAATCATGTTACGGTGACTGAACTCAGAAAGTTATTTCAAACTTGTGTTTACAATGAAAATGTATAAATGAGATTACTGGGGGACGTGTATGTCCTGTCTCATCGGAATAGGTCTTTAAAAATGTAATTAGAGATTGTGTAGAATTAGTAAAAATAGTTAACTTTTTTTTTCCAGAATCCATAGCAACATTTACAATTGGCCCACTCTCCAGAAAAAAAATTATAGAGTACTAGTATAAAAAGTACTAGTGCCCTCTATGTGACCACACAAAGTAATAGTGCTTCTCTGTGGCCCAAGAAATTATGCCCTTCTGTTCTCACACAAAGTAATAGTGCCCCCTCTGTGACTTCACAAAGTAATAATGCCCACTCTGTGGCTTCACAAAGTAATAATGCCCACTCTGTGGCTTCACAAAGTAATAGTGCCCCCTCTGTGACTTCACAAAGTAATAATGCCCACTCTGTGGCTTCACAAAGTAATAGTGCCCCCTCTGTGGCTCTGCAAAGTAATAGTGCCCCCTCTGTGGCTTTGCAAAGTAATAGTGGCCCCTCTGTGGCCCCATAAAGTAATAGTGCCCCTTCTGTAGCCCTGCAAAGTAATAGTGGCCTCTCTATGACCCCACAAAGTAATAGTGCCCCCTCTGTGGCCCTATCAAGTAATAGTGCCCCTTCTGTAGCCCTGCAAAGTAATAGTGGCCTCTCTATGGCCCCACAAAGTAATAGTGCCCCTTCTGTAGCCCTGCAAAGTAATAGTGACCTTTCTATGGCCCCACAAAATAATAGTGCCCCCTCTGTGGCCCCACAAAATAATAGTGCCCCCTCTGTGGCCCCACAAAATAATAGTGCCCCCACTGTGGCCCCTCAAAATATATAATGGTCCATCTGTACCCAGGCTCCCCTGCCCTTTCAAACAAACAATTAGCAAAGCATCCAGCAGTCTGAAATCTTCAGTATAAGGGCTCATGTCCACGAACGTGTTTTCACTGCGTATCACGCATGCATTGCACGGGCACGTGGTATGCGGTGAATGGAGTCGATGAAAGTCAATGGATTTTCATTGACCCTTGCACACTGGAGTGTGGACACTGCGTATCAATATGCAAGAGAAATAAATCGCAGCATGCTCTATTTCTATACATTGCGTATGGGCAGAATTTCCTGTGCAGAGCAGGGAATTAAAAAAAAAAAAAAATCACACAGCGCATGTCCGTGTGATTTCGGGCATGCGCAGTGCCATATACAGTCACATGCGGTCTCATGTGTAAAATGCTGCATGAAAATGCCCGATGTTATAAATGCATATTGAACAGTATACAATGGATACATTACATATAATAAATATGAGCAATCTAATGGTAAATAATCAATAATAGAGCAGGACTTCTCTTTTTAAATTTAAACCCCAAGACGTACAGTTACGCCCCCGCTTTAACAACAGATCATATTGGTTACCACTAGAGATGAGCGAGCATACTCACTAAGGCAAATTACTCGAGCGAGTAGTGCCTTAGCCGAGTATCTCCCCGCTCGTCCTTAAGATTCGGGTGCCGGCGGAGGGCGGGGGGAGAGTGGGGAGGAACGAGGGGGAGACCTCTCTCTCCTCCCCCCCCCCACCGCTCCCTCCTGCTCACTCCCTCAACTCACCGCTCACCCGCTCAAGTAATTTGCCTTAGCTAGTACGCTCGCTCATCTCTAGTTACCCCCTTGTACTTTTATCAGTATATATTTACCAGGTCTTAAATGTGCATAAGCACAAAAACACATTTGGTAGTGCGACTTTTTGCGCTGTGTATTTATGTTGTACCTGGCTGGAGGTGAGTCTGTGACCGAAAGCTCCACATAGGTCTAGCTGGGGGTATTCTCTTCCCCTGCCCTACTGGCCTTATAGCATTGGCTCGGTCTGCTACTATTGATGGAATGCCAATGTCTGATATTGCAGCTCATCCCCCAAGTTGGGCTATGTTGCCATATCACACACTGCTATGGAAAGGCATGGCATTGTTCCTGGGGAAAAAAGGAAATATTTGATTCCTGGTAAAGCAGGAATGACTTAAAACAATTATATTAGACCCATTTGGAAAACCACCGAGCTAAAGGCAGTTGAAGCCCCCAGTAAGTAGCTAACATCGTTGGGAGAAACTACAAGCTACGGTATTATGTAATATCACATGGTGCCCACTCTTACTTTCTCTGGTCATCATAACATCTTGTAAACTTCGGCCCATAAAATGTTTGGTCTCAGGCTGGACTTGCCTATAGGAGGATCCCGAAGCAATGCCAATGGGTAGGCCTAACACAACCCAATAAGACACTGGTTCAAAAGTCCACTGTGAAGCCTATAAAAAATAAGGACATTTTACACATGGGGATAAAGTGAAATCAAAATCTCCATTCCTGATACTGTCAAAAAATTAGGTCAAAAGACCTAATAGCTAAAGCGGCCTACACAGTCAACAAGCCCCATAGAGGGACTACACCCAAAGCTGGCAAGGACACATTACTTTTAGATGAATGGATACCTTTTTAACACCGAAACAGTTAATTGTATGAATTTCTCAAAACGATGTGATGGGAAATCACTTGATCCTTTGAGATTACTATTTGGGGTCACAATGCTCCAAGATGACAACTGTCATGCCAACCTTTATTACCTCCAACCTCCATATTAGCAGCTCTGTTGACTTTGGGACAGAGACAGGAAAAAGACTCAACTATGAACCATAACCCCAATTCCTGAGGGAGAGGATGCTCATCGCAAGTCCGATCCTCCTCCAGGGGGCCCATAGCCATGCACTGTATAATCCCATTCCTGCAAGGGCCTACACACTGTAGAGGCAAACCATGCAGCTGCTATGGGGCCCATTGAGAATAGGGGTCCAGCAATCATTGGCCCTACTCTCTGGGTTACTGGAGCCAGTAGACTCACCTCTTGAGATGAACTGAATTGCTCGAAAACAAGGCGGTTGAAAATAGCCTTAAAGATTATGGAAAGGAGAAAAAAAACACCCTTCTGCCCTGGGTGCCAAAATCCAGCACCTTCATGCGTGGCCCATTTTGATATTTGCTATGGGGCCCCCTCTTTTCTATGTACGCCATTGCATGCTTGATATTACATAGCGGCGTACACATGACGGGTTCTCTCCCAGATGATTTATATCATAACCTTCAAAATCTGACAGATGTAAGAGAACAGAATTAGATTAGATTAGATTGAGATCTCCGAATGATGTAGGGCAGAGACTGGCGATACCGTATATAGGCCAATCAGCCGAACAACAAAACAAATGTCTGTAGAGAATGCAAGCAGTCCCAGGTAAATATCAAGCACAATCCCCTGTCCCCAGCATTGTTCTGAGTTATTATCCCTCTATGATATAATCTTATTGACGGCTGCTTTACCGTCTTGGGAAAAGGAATGGCCTTTCCTGGCCGGACTGACAGGCACCATAAATGCAATTTAAATGCCGGTTGTTGGAAATAACTTCCATCATGAATTTAACTGGGTCAGATGTGAAGCATGGCCATTTTAATAAATGTCATAGACCCTGGGCCCAGCACATCAGTAGAACAATTATTACAATCACTAGGACATGGGGACCTATTACTACTTATAGCTATGGGACTACTACAGTCATCAGTGTACATGTGTTCCCAGATTTAATTACGAAAACCCCATAACAACACCATAATAATTAATAAGTCCTGATGATGTTCCTCATGTAGCCTGAAAAGATTATATACAGCTCCTTTCCACCTCGATGTCGGCTCATCTATCAACTGCATTATACGTCTGCCATGAAGCCATGTTTTGCATGCGTCTTCTTTCATGGAAGGGCAAAAGTAATTGGACACCTGAATAAGAATCAAGAGTAGTATTTATTTCCATATGTTAATACTTAGTGGGACTCCTTTGGCTTTAGTGACATTGGATACTCTCCGTGGCATACTTTCTACTAACATCTGATACACTTCGTCCCAAAGATGCTCAGTAGGGTTCAGGTCGGGACTCTGTGCAGCCGGTCCAATCATGGAACATCCATATCCTCAAACCAACGTAAAGCAGTGTTGGATGTGTGATGAGGCGCGTTGTGTTGTTGGAAGTATGGCCGACCATTCCCAGAGTATTACCACATTGTCAGCAGCACATTATTGTCTAGGATGTCAGGGTCACCTCAGTGTTCATGGTTCTTGCCACTACAACCAACAGACCGAGACCATGCCACGTAACACATCCCCAGACCATAACGGCACCTCTGTCGTACTTAACTCATGGCACAACACACTCAGGCAAAAGGTGTTCCCCAGGATCCTCCACACCCAGGTACATCCATGTGATATAAAGATGGAGTAGCATGATTCGTCACTCTATAGAACGTGCTTCCATCACTTAAAAAATAGACTCCCTGAAGCTTGATCAAACTGGCAACTAATTGGGCAAAGTAGGTAGATCATGTCATACACATGTAGTTTCAGCCAATCACGACCAAGATTTTCCAACCTGGCTGATCACATTTCTAACAGGCTTCATTGGCCTTTGCACTCGATCATTCATATTAATTTCTCAAATGATGATTGGACAAAATGGCCAATATTGAATTTTATCTCATGTGTATGGGCGCCTTAAATGTTTGAAGGATTTACAATAATTTGTGATTTGAACTTCCTAAACTGTAGACATGACCAGGGCTAGATTATAAGGAGGTCACATACCCTGGGCCTCAACCACTTTGGGGATTATCGATCACCCAGTTGCTAATAGAACTTACTAAAAACTACTGACACGGTACATGATGAACCAAAGACCGATGACTAATCTTTAGAGATGAGCGAGTATACTCGCTAAGGCACATTACTCGAGCGAGTAGTGTCTTAGCTGAGTATCTCCCCGCTCGTCTCTAAAGATTCGGGGGCCGGCGTGGGTGACAGGTGAGTTGCGGCGGGGAACGGGGGGGGGGGGGGGGAGAGGGAGAGAGAGATCTTCTCCCCTCCATTCCTCCCCACTCTCCCCCACCGCTCCCCGCCGCCCCCGAATCTCACGGAGACAAGTGGGGAGATACTCGGCTAAGGCACTACTCGCTCGAGTAATGCGCCTTGGCGAGTATACTCGCTCATCTCTACTGATCTTCTTTAAATGACCCTTCCCAAGACAATGTGTAACGTTATAGGTGTATGATGAAGATATGCTCATGTCGGGCAGAACCTGTTGATATTTTTCTTGCCTTTGCTGAAGAAACAATATTAATCTATATTTTTTATTACCTAGTGGTCTGCTCAAAATGCAGCAACCGGCAATGGATCATGCAATTCTCTGAAGGGTCCACCATCTCCGTGAATACAGTCGAATAACCATGCAAAGGTCAAACTTGTAAGACGGAATATTAAAGAGCGCTGGCTACCTGCTTCCTCTAAAGCCAGAAGGAAGAGTTTGGACACTAGAAGATTTAATAGGGGACATATATGACATCTGGCACCAGGAAAAATTTGCTAGAAGTTGCTGTAACCCATGCCAACCATACAGATCATAGCAGTCAACTGTAGAAACCATAACAGAGCCATGATTTTTGCATCTTTTCTGGGGCGCAGGTTTTCATAAATGTTCCTGAGTGTGCGTTACTTGTTATTTTGTTCTTTTCGTTCCTACCCATTTCTTTCCTTTCCACTTATTGATGACATCACTAGATCTGGAATGTTTTTCAATGGCATGCTGCTTAGGTTCACCTACATAACCTGCTCACATCATATCATTTATGGCCCGTGTTGGATTTCTAATAACATCGGTTCATCCACAGGTATCATTATTCTTTCCGGTTTCCTAATTCCGTACGTTCTATTCAGTATTATCATTGTTTTCATAATAGTAAAATTCGGCGCCCCCCCCCCCCCCTCCTTTGACTGATGTTTTTGTAGTGTCAGAGAAGGTTATGTACTAACAGGGATGTGGACATGCACAGTGTCGTAGGAACCTTCAAAGATGACTTCCAACCAGTTTTTTTTTCTTACCGAGATGTTGGCATTTAATCGTGATGGCCATTGTAGAAGAAGTTACAAAGAAAGTGCATCCACTTGCAGTAGTGTCTAAGCAACAGGGCTCCCAAAAAGGTGCATGGGGCCTCTATGGTACCTTCTTATGCCTCCGATTTGTTTTTGGACAACTCGGCAGAAAAAGGATTGTAGCATGTAGCATATAGAGATAAAAGGAAGTATGGCTTCTAGTGGAAAAATATCTCCATACATAGAGCGTCTGTATGGCAGCATATATGGGCTCCATGGCTCTGTACTAGGGAGCCCTACTGCCTCAGTGCTCTGCTTTACAGGCTGCATTCCCACATTAAATGTGATGACAAATATGTTGGCAGAACCAGTTTTCCAAATATACAGTGGAAAAGAAAAATGCCAATATGTAGAAAAATTATTACCAATGGATGGGGCTATTGCTCTACTGTCAATGATATTGGTAAATAGCCATTATCAGGTTTTGGGTGGAAACCTTTTTGACTAATACTCACATTACTGTGAATCACGCTCAACGTTAACATTATTCTGTAAGGAAGAAAGCTGCCGACAATGTGGCCTTTTTAACCATAGAGGAACATTCAGGGCGCGCACGAGTTGTGCTAAATGAACAATTTTCTACAACTCGCGGGCCATGAAATGTCATAGTGCAACCCTAATCTAAATCAAGGAGATTCTTCACAGTTTTAATAAATGAATATTAGATGTAAAGAAACAATGCCACTCCTTTACTTGAGCAGAGGGTCAAGGAAAAATAGGAGTGGCCTATCTAAAAGGGCGGGGCTACATATATTCAGATCTCACCCCATTTAATATAAAACCCCAAGTCGGTCTCTTAAATTCATTTCAGACTCCCTAAATGTAGTCAGACCTCTTAAATGATCAAACTCCCTAAATATAGCCAGATACTTTATATTATCAGACCCCAGACCGAACACCCTAAATATAATCAGATGCCAGACCCCCTAAATATAGTCAGATCATCTATATTATATTCAGACACCAGACTTTGACCCCTAACTTTATTCAGACCCCAGATGAGACAAGGAAATTATATTAAGTCCCCAGACCAAACGATATACTTGCCCTCTTTGGTCCCAACTCCAGCTTAGCGGTGGGCATGCTGCAATGGTTTTTGATGGCATCATTTATCAGTATGTCGTGCGCACATCCAGAGGCATAACTAGGGCCTCTGCCTACAATGTGCATTTATAATACTTGTGTCTGCTTATATGACAGAGGGGCCCCCTAAGGCTCCAGGGCCAGGTAACGGCTTCTACCTCTGCAACCCCTATAGCAATTCCCCTGCACATACCCGATCCTGATGGTGGATGGCATCAGAACCCAGTGGAGCAGTGCCCAGAGCTAAGCAGAAGCCGGGAGTGAAAAGAGGAAGTATGTAGGCCACTATTTATTGCATTATTCCAATAGATAATGGTTGCTCTTTTTTCTGCTTCTTGCGCCATGTTTTTACCTTTCCTCCCCGGTAACATAATGAAAGTTATAAAGACCAGCATTTCAAAAGCCGGTCTTAATATTTCCACCGGCCCATCTTGGCACAAACTCAGAAAAGTATGCCAGATCCAATCTGGCTTTTATTTCTGGTATAATTTATGGCCACACCCCTTCCTGACTAGCCACGCCCCCATGTAAAAAAAAATGTGCAGCCGTTGGCTCAGGCAGCAAAAAAAAAAATTAAAATTTTTGCACAAATTTGTACAGAAAGTGGCATTAAATCTTTTATAAATGTCCCTTTATATATTGCTGGGTGATTAAGTGAAGGAGGGTGAAAATAGGGTTACTCCCAGTAGTTTTAAATGAGGCGCACAGAGAATTACATTGAATGAGCGTTACTTAGAAATACACAAAAAAATCTATTTAAATGAAAACTATTGTAGGCTGAAATGCTGGGCCTGCTGGGAGACGTCAGGGTTATCATAGGGCGCTGAGCCCCAGCCAAATAATCATAGGTTTTCTATCTTTTTCTTACTTGGGCTAAAAAAAATCTGTAGGCAGATTTTGATTGGTTGCTGTAAGTCCTAGTGCCCATATGATAACAGTGGGCATACTGTACGTTCAGGAGGTGTTGTCATGGGGGCACAGTGGTTCTTCTCACAGGAGGTCCGTGAATATCTGACTCTCAGTATGGTAATAAGATATTAAGGCTGAATCCACATGAGCATATTTGCGCACATAATACGTGGAAAATAAAAGCTATTGATTTCAATGGGCTCGGTCACATGCGTGTATTTCACGTGTGCATTTCGGTCACGTAAAAATATGTGTTCCATTTTGCTGCACATTTGCGCAAGGAAAGAAAGCATTTTGAAGTCTTGAAACTGGCCGTTTCAATGGCTCAGAGCATCGTTGTGCATTTTTTTCGCACGTGCAAAAAGCAGAGTTGCATAGGAAATATGCAACGCCCATTCCGCAAAAATGCTACGCAAATATGCATACGCTCGTGTGAATCTGGCCTAAAGGCTTTCACATCAAAGACGTGCTGTCACTTTCCTGTCATGTCCGTTTTAGTAAATACTTGTATTCTCCATTAAGTATACATTTTGAAACTTTAAAACGCTGGATTGTGTCGTCCCTCTGTTATTCCTACTGGAAATGTTTAAATAAGTGGATAGCTTGGTTTTACCAATCCCCTTGTCAAAGAGGTGAGGCCCTATATAGTCAGCCATGATTGGACAGTGTTATACTGTACAGGGACACTTCCAACTCTTAGTTGTGAATTTATTCATACATTTCCAGGAGGAATAACAGAGGAACAAGATTCGTAAAAAAAGTCAACATTTTTATTTCATGAAGAATACAAGTATTTACTAAAACAGCCATGTCAGGAGAGCCGACATATCCTGACAGTGGCACCCCTTTAAAGGGAACCCATCATTAAGTATTTACAACGCAATCCATGATAAACCTTTAAACGTGCCGCTAATGAGATTTCCTTATCGCTATTTGGTTCTGTAATCCGCGCCCCAATACCTTTACAATCTCCCATTCTGTAGTCTAATGAGCTGAAAAGAGTCAGATATTTCCTTCTGTGCCGCCCGGCGCGCCCCGCTCTTCCTTGGCATGCATAGTGACTTCCCTTCTTCGCTGTAATCCCGCGCAGGCGCTGCCCGCACGGCGCAGCTCGCCTTTACTAGCTGTAACTCCAGCAGCTTACTGCGCATGCACCATGAGGATTGTTACACTGTGTCCGAGGTCAGGTGACTATGGGGGTAACGATCCTCAGGCGCATGCGCAGTACGCTGCTGGAGTAACAGCGAGTAAGGACGCAGCCCTTTTTTTTTTTTCTCATTTTCGTTTTTTCTTCCCCACTTTCAAATAATCCTAACTCTTTTATTCATCCATCGGCGTCGCCGTATGAGGGCTTGTTTTTTGCAGGACGAGTTGTATTTTTTAGTGGCACTGTTTAATGTACCGTATATTGTAGTGAAAACTTTTTAAAAATTCCAAATGGAGTGAAATGGAAAAAAAAGTCGCAATTCTGCCATTTCTATGGTGTCTTGTTTTTACGAAGTACACACTGCAGCAAAGATGACATTATAACTTTATTTTGGGGGTAAATACGATTTTTATGATACCAAATTTATATTGTTTTTTTTTTTCTGTACCACTTTTAAAATATAAAAAATCTTTGGAAAAAACTTTTTTTATTTTTCCGTTGACACAGTCGTGTGAGGGCTCATTTTTTGCGAGACGTCCTGTACTTTCTATTGGTATCATTTTTGAGTACCTATGACTTTTATGATCGCTTTATATTACTTTCTTTCTTAGAAATGAGTGACCTATTCTGAGATTGCGTATTTTGTTTCTGACGACCATTACCGTGCATGGTCGAGTAAATAATGCGTTTGTTTGATAGATCAGACTTTTATGGATACCAAATACGTTTTTGGGGGGATGGGGGGTTAATTTAGAATTTTTAAATATGAATATGGGGAAACATTTTTTTTTTACTTTTAATACCTTTTATTTTTGGAAATAATACAACTTTTTTAAACTGATTGTTAATTTTTTTTTAGTCTTCATAGAGGACAAGAACTTGCGATGGTTTGATCGCTCCTGCAGTATGATGTAATGCCATAGTATTACATTATATCACGATCTGAGAGACTATAAGCATGGCTTGATAGGCAATCTGCAATGGCAGCCCTGGCCGTTTTCAGAAGGCCCACAGCTGCCAAGACAACCTGCAATCTCATAATAGGGGCCATTCATGACCCCCAAACTTCCATGTGGGCATTTAAATGCCACCTTCAGAATTGATAGTGGCATTTAAAAGGTTAACAGCAGCAATCATCATGAGTGCTGATCACAGCTGTTGTGAGCGGGCGTCAACTGTAAGAAACAGCCGGCACTCGCATTATATGGAGCGGGATCGACCCCTCACCCCCACCTCCCCCCATACAAACCTCCATTACGTAACTGTCCAGATTATAAAGGAACCAGGCCTGCATTGCACAACCAATTAGCAACAAGGAAATCTCATTAGCAGCACGCTTAAAGGTTTATCACAGATTGCAATTAGAGATGAGCGAGTATACTCGCTAAGGCAAACTACTCGAGCGAGTAGTGCCTTATTCGAGTACCTGCCCGCTCGTTCCTAAAGGTTCGGCTGCCGGCGCGGGGAAGCGGTGAGTTGCGGGAGTGAGCAGGGAGAAGCAGGGGGGGGGGGGAGAGAGTGAGAGAGAGAGAGATCTCCCCTCCGTTCCTCCCTGCTCTCCCCCGCCACTCCTCGCCCCCTGCTGGCACCCGAATAGGGCTGGTACTCAAATAAGGCAAACTACTAAGTAGTTTGACTTGGCGAGTACGCTCGCTCATCTCTAATTGCAATGTAAAAACTTGATGACAGGTTCCCCTTAAAGCCAGCATCTGATTGGTTCCCCCCACTATGCACATCCACTCCCTTGTTATTCTTGAGGAACGTCTCAAGAATCTCTTGGCATTGAAAGCTTGTCCTGATATGCTGTGTTGTAAATGGTGCATGTTTCATCCTCATATGAGATATGAAAGAAAATATACTGTACCGTCAAGAATTTTCCTAAATTTTATATAAAGTGTAAATCTTATAAACACGAGTTCCATGTCTGGTGTGTTCTTTATAGAGACCTAGTATGTACAAATAATATTGTTCTTAATAAAACAATGTATTGTAAGCTACAGCGCAGAGTTATTTTGTGAACCCATCCCAAAGAGCAGGATAACATCCTGGAACCCCGCAGTCTATAGTATTTCTAATAGTATATTGCAGGATGGAAGCTGCTCTTCTCCAGTCATCGAGGTTCTACCATACTTACGGAAATGGACCATATCTTATAATACACACAGTAGCTGCTGCAGAACATGAAACGAGAAAGTTGATCGTCATTACGATTGCTTCCAGCATCTGCTGATTGAACATGAGGTATGTTGTACTGCACAGTAGATGAGGTCTGCAATTAGGGTTGTCACCCAGCTGATAAACAACCAGCTCCGCCGGTAATTAAGTTCCAAGATGAGTAGTGGTATTTATTTTTTAATGGCTGGTAAAAATAATTTCTGCTTATCAGCAACTTCAGCAGGGCAGCAACCATGGCAGCAAGCCACTGACTGCTTCCTTCACCTGCATCAGCGCTGTGTACTGTATGTGTAGGAATGTAGACATCAGGGGAGGAAGCAGGGTCTTTATATAGTAGTCATGGCGGATGGAGCGGACCTGCTCCAGCGGGCAAATTACTTGCTGCCGTGGTTCTTGCTCAGGGTTACACGATTACTATTGGGAGCAATATTACTACTAGGGCCACTAATGGAGGCACTATTACTATTGGGGCCACTAACAGCGCACTATTAATATTGGGGCCACTAATTGGGGCAGAATTACTATTTGCAGTCACTAATGGGAGCGCTATTACTATTGGGGCCACTAACAGGGCCATACTATAACCATTGGGAGTCACCAATGAGGGTGCGCTATTACTATTGGAGCCATTAATGGGGGCACAATATTACCACTGGAGCTAATAATGGGGGTGCACTATTACCATTGAGGCCACTAAGGGGCCTACTATTACCATTGAGGCTACTGAGAGTGAGCGCTATTACTATAGAGGCCAATGACAGGGGATCCAATTATTACAGGGGCTACTGAAAGGGGGCCCTATTTCTATAGGAGCCACTGGAATAACAGAGATAAAATCATATGTTGTGATAAGCCATACCCCTAGTCACAGCCCTTAGCCATGCTCCCTTTTACATTGGCTGGTATTTTTGGTGACAAAGGTGGCAACCCTATGTGTATTACAAGATACAGTATGGTACATTAGGTCATTGCAGTCATTGACCAGAGATGGGATGTCAACCTTTGCAAAAGTTCCCAACAGGTCAGGCTGTCAGCTACACAGTCTGCCATACCATATCATTGTTGGTCCGTGAGTTTCTATCCTCTACCAGATCTTGCCATAGCTATAGGATACATGCAGAGGCGCACCAGTCACTTTGATGGGAAAACAATGTGTCTCCACGGGTCCCTGTGGCCGTTATGCCAATATTCTTTGCAAACCACAACCTTCCAAATTGGCCAACCTGCTCATGATCTCTGAGCTGCAACCATGAGGACATTCCATTCCCAATGACAGTCAAAGGGTCAAGTCCACACAGCGGAGGGTACTGTCTTTCCAACTCTTCTACACAACTTGGTTCTGAAGATTCAGAAGACGGATAAATATTTTGGGGGATTGTCTCAGTATCCCACTAGCTCAATTAACCTGTCAGTCTCCAAAGGAGGCGACCCTACAGTCAGTCTCCTAGACAGATGTCCTTTCCATCCAATTACTCAAAGGGGTATTCACAGAATAATGTTTTATCACTTATCCATAGGAGAGTGATAAAACTGTGATAGAGAGCGTCTTACGGCTGCAGAATGCGGGACTTTTATCCTCCTATCTTCTTCACTGCATCCCTCATGGACATATGGAGCTTGTATGGAGCGGTTGCCACTATATTCATTCCAATGGGGCTGATGGAAATAACCAATTACAAGCACTCAGCTATTTCCATCAGTCCCATTGAAGATGAATGGTTTGGCACTATGCATCACGGCACTAACCACAGGTCCCTTTGTCTGCACACTCAGTCTGAGCCACGATCTCCAAAATTACCTCCTAAGATACCATCTGTGAAAGTAGTGTTGTGTGTGTAATATTTGTGCGGTGTGCATGGCAAGGAGTACATGTGCAAAAGATTCGCATTGTAGTGAAATTTTACTAACTGGGTCTGCAGCTTTTTCATAACTAATCTTTGTAATGTTTTACTAAGAGAGAAGTTTTACACAAGCTGTAGACTTTGAATTGTTTACTTTGTGGGGTTGCCACACTATATAACCTCTTGCATTGGAACAATAAAACAGAAAAGCTTGGAAACATCGCTTAAGTGTTTCTCATTGTTTTCTTCTCCAATCCATAGTGTATATATAATTAGGCATACCTGATTGATAGGCTACGATATCCCTTAAGTATGCCCCAAACTAAGTGATTACTCTAATAGCACCCCCCATATCATTGCAGTGCTTATCAATGCCTCAGTTCTCCCCCAGGATCAGCTTCAGGCTGTGACTGGATCCACACTATTGCTGGGTTTCTCCTTCTTAGGGCTCCTTCACACGGGCGTATGTTTCGGCAGTATTTTGTGAGCCAAAACCAGGAGTGGGGCCAAAATATGGAAGAAATGCAAATATTTCCATTATACTTACTCTCTGTACGTTCCACTCCTGGTTTTGGCTCACAAAACACTAACAAAAAATACACTTCTGTGAAGGAGCCCTTAACCCCTTAATGACGCGGCCCTTTTTCTTTTTCCATTTTCGTTTTTTCCTCCCCCCTTTAAAAAAAAATCGTAACTCCTTTATTTATCCATCGACGTCGCTGTATGAAGGCTTGTTTTTTGCGGGACGAGTTGTATTTTTCAATGACGCTATTTAATGTGCCATATTATGTACTGAAAAACTTTTAAAAATTGTAAGTGGAGTAAAATTAAAAAAAAATGACATTTCGCCATCTTTTAGTGCGTCTTGTTTCTACGGCGTACAAACGGCAACAAAAACGACACGATAACTTTATTCTATGGGTCGGTACGATTACTACGATACCAAACTTGTATAGGATTTTTTTTTACTACACTACTCTTTTTTTTTTTTTTAAAGACATTTCATTTTTTTCAATTATTTTCTGCGGTCATTTTTGCGCGCAATAACTTTTTTATTTTTCCGTCGACGTAGTTTAGCTAGGGCTCATTTTTTGCGGGATGTTCCGTAGTTTCTGAAAGTACCAATTTTGAATACATACAACTTTTTGATCGCTTTTTATTGCGTTTTTTCTGGGAGACAGGGTAACTAAAAAAGTGCATTTCTGGCGTTCTTTTTTTTTTCAGACGACGTTCTCCGTGCGGGAAAAATAATGCACTACTTTGATCATTCGGACTTTTACAGACACGGCGATATCAAATACATATTTTTTATTTATTATTTAGATTTTTTAATAATAAATATGGCAAAAGGGGGGTGATTTAAACTTTTACAACTTTTTTTTTTTCAATTAAAAAAAACTTTATTGATTTTTTTTTTCATATTACTTTGCAGTCCCCCTGGGGGACTTTAACATGTGATGCTTTGATCGCTCCTAGAGTATGACATAATGCTATAGCATTACGTCATACTGCTTTTTGACTGGCAGTCTATCAAGCCACCTAATGGGGATGGCTTGATAGGTAGTCTGCTATGGCAGCCCTGGGGCCTTTCATTAGGCCCCCGGCTGCCATGACACCTGCACGGCTCCCCTGATCTCCCTGATCTCACCGCGGGGGAGGGGGCGTGCGGGACCCCCGAACATCGTTCAGGGGATTTAAATGCCGCTGTCAGAATTGACAGTGGCATTTAAATGGTTAATAGCCGCGATTGACCGCACGGCCACTCGCGGCTATTGCCCGCGGGTGTCAGCTGCTATAAACAGCTGACGCCCGCACTGTATGAAGAGAGGTTGCCACGCAACCTCTCTTCATACATACCCCAACGCTCCATGACGTACTCGTACGTCATTGGTCGTGAAGGGGTTAATGTCGGCCAAGAACAAAGCAGGAATGCGTTGTGTGAAGCCGACCTTGGAGCGGATTCAGACGGGTGTGGTTTTCCCCCCTTACACTGCTGTGATAATCACAACCGTATAACAGGACAGAATGAAACCGCTAAACTCTATGGCATTTCAGGGATTTCATTTTCACCACCTCTTTTTTCGGCTGTGATTTGTGCGGCCGGGAAAAGACAGGACCTGCTCTATCCTCCCTGCTGGAGAGATCCAAGAACTCAGACGAGAAAAGAGCCCAATCATTTAAATGTGTAAATTCACATGAACGATTTTTCTCTCGGATTGATAGTCTGAGTTGGCAAAACTTCAGCATCTCCTATTTTTGTGCGATTCTTCTTCAGAATCAACCATTATTTTTTATGGGAGTATTAAAAAACACATCGCAAACCATGCGATTTGCATGCAATTTTTACACGATTGTGGTGCGTTTTGTAACGAGGGACCACATAAAATAAGAACCAAAAAGCGCAGAGTAGAAAAAACGTGATAAAAGCATACGTTTTTAACAAGCCTCAAAAACGCACATGAAAACCATATAGAAAACGGTCATTTTGCATGTGTGAATAAAAGAATTGGGAATTCTATGTCAATCAACAGACCCGTATATACTCGAGTATAAGCCGACCCGAATATAAGCCAAGGCACCTAATTTTACCACAAAAAAACTGGGAAAACTTATTGACTCGAGTATAAGCCTAGGGTGAGAAATGCAGCAGCTATTGGTACTGTATACGCGGAAATATTCCCCACGGGGAGTCTCCTTGTCACTAAACACTGTGACTGCCTGCTGAAAGGGCTGCATCTAATTGGCTGAGCACTCAGCCAATCACAGGCAGCGCTCAGCAATTCATTGAATGACAGCTGAGTAGAGATGAGTGAGCGTACTCGCTAAGGCAGGGGAGAGCGGTGAGTTGCGGGAGTGAGAGCGGGGGGGGGGGGATAGAGTGAGAGATCTCCCCCCCCCCCCCGTTCCTCCCCACTCTCCCCCGCCGCTCCCCGCCGGCCCCTGAATCTTTTGAGACGAGCGGGCAGGTACTCGCATAAGGCCCTACTCGCTCGAGTAATTTGCCTTAGCGAGTACGCTCGCTCCTCTCTACAGCTGAGCGCTGCCTGTGATCGGTCACAGCACTCAGACAATCCCAGGCAGCGCTCAGCCATTCAATGAATTCAATCAGATGCAGCCCTTCCAGCAGCCAGGGATTTTAAAAAAAACTGCTGAAAAAACTAAATTATAGTTACAGGACCCAAGCGGCTAGACGCGTCTGAACCCAGGCAGCGGCGGAGAGGTAAGTATAGATTTTTATTTTTTTTTAACTACAACTAGGGATGATTTTTCAGGGAAGGGCTTATATTTAAAGCCCTTCCTCGAAAAGCACTGCAGGACTTGCCAACAGCCCATTGCTTTGGTGCACAAGACCCTCACTTAAGTATAAGCCAAGGGGGGCTTTTTCAGCATAAAAAATGTGCTGAAAAAGTCGGCCTATTCTCGAGTATATACGGTAGATGATACGAGAAGATCCAGGGTGAAAAGGTGAGAACAAGAAGTCCTCCCATTCTATCTGTGAGCGGTACTGTATAATCAGTGTGTAGTGAAATCCCATATAAGTATCTATCATAGACGCAGACCATGTGTCTGTAATTTGGGAGGTTAATCTTGACTTCATATGAAAAAAAACCTCCGTAAGTGAGGCCTGCAGAGATACAGTACAGCCCATAGCAGTCAAGGGACACTGCATTACCAATCTTAACACCACCAATATGGAATTCGACAAGTATGCAAAAACATAGCGGAAGCCATATTACTCTTCTTCATCTTCTTCTACATTTAATTATCACTTGATTTCTTTTTCCATCAATGACAAATGTAATAACTTAAAAAAAAAAAAAAGAGAGATCTCTGCCTCAATGTATTCAGACTGTCCTGGCAAAGAACCCAAATATAGAACGTGAGCGTACAGTATATTCCACATTCTATCTATGTGTCAGCGAGAATGTGACACATTGCAACAACCGTGAAATAGTATCCGATGAGTGGAGAGTAAGGAGAAGTATTCTGACAGCATGGAAACCTGTAAATGAATTGTAAGCCGGAGCGCAGACTCTTCATTATGTCATTCATGAGGAGCTAATTATGGTTGGGGATCTTTCATGCTACTGTATATCCATTGTACACAATGTTAATTGGGAGCCACATGCATGTGTTAGATCGTGTCAGCAAATTCTAATGCTACATTTAGTGACTTCAAAGGAATCTGTCATCAAAACAAATCACTCTGAACTAGGGCAATTTCATCTTCTATAGAGCCACTAGAATGAAGTTTGCACCATAGGCTAATGAGTAGATGAGTAGCTGGGGTGGGGGGGGGGGGGGGGGGGTAAATGATTTTAGAAGAGTGGATGAGAAGACACAACGGTCCATGATGAAGGACACTTAGATCTGTGTCACACAAACGTATCTGTGCACTCAAAATTTGTGATTTCAATGGGTTCATTGCAGATAAGGAAGCTGGAACAATACCTCTGCAGCGCCACCTATCGGATAGCAGTGGTCCTGCAAATCAATGATTGACTCTTTATACAGGTCTTGTGTGCCTGCATGTATCTGCAAGCATGCTCCCATTCATTGAAATGGGCAAATAAGTTAATTAGTTCAATATGTGCTATTTTCGAAAAGAAATGCGCATGCGAAGTACACGCATGTGAGCAGACCCATTGAAACCAATGGGTTCTATTTAGAGATGAGCGAGTATACTCGGTAAAGGCAATTGCTCGAGCGAGCATTGCCTTTATCGAGTATACTCGCTCATCTCTAGTTCTATTCGTATTGCGTGCACAAATTTAAACATGTGACAAAGGCCTAAGGGCTCCCACCCACTGGCGTTTTTTTTCTCCACTGCGATGCGATTCTAAAGTTAAAGTCTCGCATCGCAGTGCGAGAAAAACGCAGGCGGATATCCCAAAATCGCTGGGATATCGCTGCGACATCGCCAGTCTTTTTAATGGGGCCAGCGGCAGCAGCGCTAGCCCCATTGAGAAGATATGGAGAATGCCGCATACTTCTGCCACAGCTGTCACAGCTGTCACATCTGTGGCAGGAGTTTCCTTCATCCCCGCGGGGACCGCGGGGATGAAGGAATCCTCTGTCACAGCTGTGGCAGAAGTCAGCGGCATGCTATCCCATTGCTTTCAATGGGATCGGCACTGCTGCCGATCCCATTGAAAGCAGTGGTTTCTGACAAGCCCTGCAGAATGATTATCGGAGAAGGGCTTGAAATATAAGCCCTTCCCCGATAATCATAAAAAAGTGGTTAAAAAAAATAATAAAAAAGTTACTCACCTCTCCTGCTGTCAGCCGCGTCCTCCGGCTGGCTCCCCGGCACTGCTACTGAGCTCTTTCAGTGCAGATTGGCTGAGGGCTCAGCCAATAGCAGCTACTGCTTAGCTATTGGCTGAGCGCTCAGCCAATGACAGATAGCTCTTAGCTATTCATTCATGAATAGCTAAAATATTGCTATTCATGAATGAATAGCTAAGAGCTATCTGCCATTGGCTGAACGCTCAGCCAATAGCTAAGCACTGGCTGCTATTGGCTGAGCCCTCAGCCAATCCGCACAGCCCTTTCAGGAGGCGGGGATTTTTAAATCCCTGTCTGCTGAAAGAGCTCAGTAGCAGTGCCGGGGAGCCAGCCGGAGGACGCGGCTGACAGCAGGAGAGGTGAGTAACTTTTTTATTATTTTTTAAACCACTTTTTTTATGATTATCGGGGAAGGGCTTATATTTCAAGCCCTTCTCTGATAATCATTCTGCAGGGCTTGTCAGAAACCACTGCTTTCAATGGGATCGGCAGCAGTGCCGATCCCATTGAAAGGAATGGGATAGCATGCCGCTGACTTCTGCCACAGCTGTGACAGCTGTGGCAGAAGTCAGCGGCATTCTCCATATCTTTTCAATGGGGCTAGCACTGCTGCCGCTGGCCCCATTGAAAAGACTGTCGCAGCGATATCGCAGCGATTTTCTCGCACTGCTCCGCGATAGTTTTCACTTACTCTCGCAGCGCAGTGGAGAAAAAAACGCTAGTGGGTGGGAGCCCTAAGGCCTCCTTTATATGACCATATTCATTTTTATGTTCGCTCGTATGCGCTGTTTTATCACATGAAGGAATAATTGCCGCGATCGAGTCCTGAACTTTAGCCGCATGTTTTCGGCCATTCACACAGGCTGCTGCTGCGTATCGGCAAAAAAATACGCAGAAGCGTTGAAAACCATTGATCGCTGAAAAATGTTAAAAATGACTACTAATGCTTAAATCGGGCCAGCTGTGTTCTTTTCCCAGCGCTGTACGCCATGTTATTCCATCCCTTTTTTTTCCCACTTCCATAGAAGTCTATGGGAGCATCCTGTGTATCTTGGCAAAAGATAGGGTAAGACCGCCGAACGACGGCGTTGGAAATACAAACAAAACTATATATATATATATATATATATACTACGCATGACCGCCTGCGAGCCACTGCAGTATTCACAGTACAGTGGAAAAAGGTATCCAAAGTCACTGGTCGGGCTCACACCCGGTATCCGGAAAAGGTCTCTCAACTGGCTCGTGTGAGCCCGGCCTTACACTCTTAGATCACCTAGGACTGCATCTAAGTACTTTTGAGCTGGTTGTCAGGCAAAGTTAATGAAGAAGAAAAAATGTTTTCCTCGTGTTCCCATGAATTTCCTCTGGTGTTTTATTCTGCAGGACCGGAACGTCATGATTAGAGATGAGCGAGTATACCTGCTTACTCAAGCGAGTAGTGCCTTAGCTGAGTATCTCCCCGCTCGTCTCTAAAGATTCAGGGACCGGTGGGGGAGAGCGGGGAGCGGGGGGGGAGAGAGGGAGAGAGAGATCTCCCCTCCGTTCCTCCCCGCTCTCCCTCGCCGCTCCCCGCCGCCCCGCCAGCCCCCTCACTCGAGTAATGTGCCTTAGCGAGTATACTCGCTCATCTCTAGTCATGATGCCTCGCGGCTCAATGCTGGAAAATTCCACATTTTTCTCTGCCGTGCTTCTTTTTGTGATATGAAAAAATAGAAAAATTTGTGCTATTATCCTGAATACCGGCAGTTAAGCCTATAAAAGAATACACTTTATAGCAACAATGACAAAAGTTTGCATACATTTCAGGAAGGGGGTCGGGCTGAGAACTTTTCAGCCCCACCCCCCACCCCCCTTCCATCTGACTCATAATTTTAAAGAGGCCATATCAGATTAGGTTGAAAAAAGGTTGATCTTCTTCAAAAACAGTGCCACCCTTGCTCATGGTTGATTAGTGGCACTGCAGCATTGCCTCCTTTTTCTGGTTACTGCACAGAGATTGTGCTTGGGTATTTTATGCGATTTTGTTTGTTTCTTTCCAAAGCTAACTAGGTATTCAGATATTGTGGTCCACCCCCACATCGCAGGGTCGGTCCCACCACAGCAGGTGAGTCTGTTCCTACTTGTTCCCAATTTTACTAGTCTTTCGGGCGCTGTTCCAATTTTTGGTCCGTTTCACCGAATAAGTAGACAAGCCAAGTCTGACTTTAGTTTTTAAGATCCGTCCTGCTCCACCATCAACTCTCTCCAGTTCTTACATGGTCTTCCTTTTAATGTCCTTAGTAGCTGTGTCTTGTAATCAGTCAGCTCATACTTGTAGGTTTAGTGGTCATTGGGTGTGACAAGACTGCTATTAGAGCAGAACGTACATTACAGCCGTGTGAAGTGGGAAATCAGGAATGGCGAAAGATAGAAGTAAATTGTCATGTTAATGTGAATAATGGATGAGAATCTGCACTTAGCAAACATGTGCATTGATGTGAAGCTTCCATTGCCTTGCCAGAATATCCATCATTGTCACAGCCCGGCTCTATACACAATATTCACACATATACTTGAACTACTGGCATAGAACAATGAGTAATGTGTTACTTAAAGACATGGGAGAGGTCAGCAACCATCCATTCCTCCAGTATCCCATACAGGTAAAATTCTCAACTGTCTTTTCCAGTATTGGACTGGAATGCTGAGGGCCCACCCTCCCCACCCACCCTTAAAATTCATTATAGGGGCCAGCTACATGCAAATATTTCCCGATCCCTGTTCACAAATATCTTGCCTCTACAATCTCTATACATTTCGGTGTTTGTATGAGGCTCGGTCTCCACTCAAGCATATAGAGAATGCAGTAGGCAGGAATTGGTGGACTCTCATTTACCCAATATGTAAAAATCCTGTGTGGGGGTGGTGGACTGGGGGTCCACCTTGATTCAAGGCCTACCCTGGTTCAAGGCCCACTGGGGGATTCACCTGCTGCTCTTTGGGCCAGTCCAAGCCTGGCCTTTTCCATCGACTAGGTGGTATCTGTATAAGGCCATTAAAGGGTATTTCTCACTAACTACATTTAGCACTTATCCACAAGATATGATTGCTGAGGGTCCAACTGCTGGGACCCTCAGTGATTATGAGAACAGCATTCTCCAATTTCCATAAGTGAATAGAGCAGTACAGGATTAGGTCAGAGTCCTGACTTTAGGGTCCTTTTACATGAGATGATGGTCTGTCACTTAAGCGCCCGACAGCCGTCACTCCGTTCACATGGGAGTGATGATCACTCAGTGAATGGAGGCAGAGCAGATCGGAAATTGATGAACGACTGCCTGTTTACAGGCCTATGGGACTGCCGCTCCACTCAATCTCCTTCTTTTCACTACTGGATGCAGTGAACCCACAGTGAGGAGGAGAGGGTCACGCCGATCAGACTTTTATCATCTATCCAACCCTTTTAACCTTATTGAGATGCTGTAAGATGACCTGCAGTGTGCTGTGCACCAGGGGCGTAACTATAGGGGATGCGATTGCTCTTAGGCCCAGGACCCTTAAGGGGCCCACAAGGCCCAGCTTCTCCATATAGTAAGCCTAGTAGTATGAATAAAGCATTATAGTTTGGGGCCTTGTTACAGATTTTGCATTGGGGCCCAAAAGCTTCAACTTACACCTCTGCTGTGCACACAAGGCATCCCAGAAATATTGATGAATTGAAACACATTTCCAGAATGAAATGGTCCAAAATTCCTCTCCAATGTTGTGCAAATCTTACTCATGGCAACAGGCAACATTACGTGGAGGTGAATGCTGCGGAATCTACACGTCATTAAATTCAAGGGTTCACTAACTTTTTCTCCCTGCACTATGGATGAACTTGCACACAATAAAAAACATGAATGGTACAACTCTTTGTGTGTTGTTAGTTAGATTGGGTTGGTCTATAAATGGGATTTATATAGCAATCAGACTATATTTTATTAGTAACCAATGCAGAAATCCAGGTCATTCCGAAGGGTTCACTTTGGAACCCCTTCTGGTGCCTGGAATAGACTTTGTGTAGAGAATGAAGCTTCTTGAAGACATTTTACCAGATTAACGAGTAGATTGTGTTATGCAGACTATATAAGCGAGAAGAAACAGATGCATAATCCACATCACTTATGATTACAGCTACTTTATAATTTAAGCTTCAAACTGTAATTATAACAGGCTGGAGTCCGCCGGAATATATAATTAGTGGAAACTGTTCATGTGTAAATGCTACCTACAGACAGAGCTGGCAATTAAATCATTACCGTCCTATCACAGCCAGGCAGAATGGATCTTTTCCATGCACAATATTCTCAGAGAAAAGTGCCAAAGCGTAGATTTCTCTGTATAACACAGTCTTAGTAGTGCCAATAGTTAGTTTGGCCAATCACATGTAACTTTCTCATAATGGAGATCAGAGTCTTCTCCAGAAGGGAAAGATAACCATATACAAATAGACTGTTGCAGGGTTTTTGCCCCTCATCAATGTACAGTAGGTTGCTGGCTTGGTTGGGTGGGAGGCCTATGATGTAGGTCAGGAAGCAGATACTGTACCCTTTTTGACCTACTGCACAGGCATTCACTGGCATACATCACCCATAGGCTGCTTTGTTAAAATAAAACATTTGTGCCATCTGCATAGCTAGAAGTACAAGTATAAAAGACACATAGTTTTCCCAACAGGGTCCCAGACACTGAACATGCAGTTTTATCCTAATTAACCTTTGTAATGTTTTACTAAGAGAGAAGTATCACACATGCTGTAGACATTGAATTATTTACTGTAGTGTAGTGATCCAGAGGGTCCTACAGGGCAGTTATAAGGTTAATAAGTCCTAGGCACCTCACTATGAGCCCTTATTGGGACATGGGAGGCACTCTTTAGCGGGAAAACACTATTCTCCAAGGCAAAAGGTTTAAATTAAATCTGCCTAGCAATAGCATCCCTGGTGATTGGCTGCCTCTAGCTAATTTTTGGGTTAGTCAGCCTCTCCTTATTGTAGAATTTATGTGACTGCGGGAATCTGCCCATGTGACTCAGAGGGAAAACCATAAGAGCTCCTGTGATTGAAAGAGAGGAGGAGTAGGAGGAGGGAGCCAAGCACATGCAGTATGCAGAGGAAGGGAAGGGAGGAGTTGGTGGAGAGCAGTGATCAGAGAAGGAAGTACCACGGAGAGGAGTGGAAGCTAAGGCCTGGCTGAGGAAAGAGCCCAGAGTTGGAGAGGCATCTATTTCAACACTGCCAGGAGACACTTGAGCCGGGGAAGATACCAGACATCGCAACTGTGAGTTTAAGCACTGAAGTTCTTGCAAAGTCAGGAGTTAGTTACCACTCAAGAGAGCTTGCACCATACTTCACATCTTGCAAGGGAGTTCAGCACCCAAATTTAACCCATTCCTAAAAGTGCTAGTTTCATCTGGGACATTAACACCAGAGTCCAGCAAGTGTCCCACTCAGTCTTTCAACATAAACTTGCTATACAGTGATTGCTGAGAAGTTAATTGTCATCTTCTATTGTCATGTGTGAATACATTATGGATTTTACTGGTTGCTTTACCAAGCATTGTGTGAATCTTATCTTGGAAATCTAAGTAAACTGTGTGCCTTCAGGTTTACTTTACCACCATCTGACTTGCCTCCTTATAGCATTAAGGTAGTACATTACTTTAAGACACTGGCATCACAACAAACCAACACTAATTCATTTAGCCAGAAACCCCTTTACGATCCCCCCCTGCAGCTCAAGCTATCTTTGTAGGCCAAGTAACCAACACTGTGACTAGGCGAGAGTTGCCGCCACCCAATTAAGCTACTCCCCGTTAACTCCTGTTCACTGCAGTAGGTGTTGCCACAATATATAACCTCTTGCATTGGAACAATAAAAAAAAAAGAGCTTGGAAACATCACTTGAGTGTTTCTCATTGTACTTTTCTCTGATGCATCGTCTATATATAATTAGGCATACCTAGTTGATAAGGCTACAAAACTCCTTGAGTATCACCTAAATTAAATGATTACTTTACCAATCTCAATATTTGGTCACACCCCTGGTATATTTTTTTTTATTGATGTTGCCATGGTACCAAGACCATTGCGTCTCTTGGGGACAAAACCAGGACCCTCCGGGTAGATGTTCAGATCAGAGAGGGGTGAAATGCTATTTGATGATACTGTAATTTCGAAGCTTTCCTGGCTTACGGTCTACTCTAATTGGACATCACCACAACACCAGGTGGGTATCTATCCACCTTTTTTGCACCCAATGTCTATCAGACCTGGAGTACTGTATGTTTTCTATTAGTATTTGCCTTTATATTCTCTTTACCTTTTAACCCACTTCTGTCTTTGGCTTAAAAACTGCATGAAAAACTGTGACAAAAGTTGCAGTTGTGTGAAAGCACCACTAAGAGTTGCTTTTGGCAGGAGATCCCATCAATCATGTACAGCCCCATACATATTCTTCTCTTATAGCTGGAAGGCTTTGGGAGTCATTAGCACATAACATTTTAAAGCAGTTCTTCTTCAAGGTTTTAGTGTTCCTTTAATTACAAGCTGGCAAGAAAACAACATAATAATGATGTAAATTGGTGACCGAGCAGTTTTTAGTTTTTTTTCTGGAAATCATTTCAATTCCCCCAAGACACATTCTACTCTGTTCTTCAGGACTTTTACATTTGCTATCTTCCTCAAAATGAGTTTAATAGAGGTGTTTTATTCAATCGATACAAATAGGTGAAGGAGAAAAGAAGCCGAGCTATAGAACAAAAGGTAACAATGCCACAAAGTAACAAAGCTGAGCACCATTGTCAATGTCTTATCCATCCCCAGCCTGTCTCTTCTGATTCCCAGAATGCAGTTCTCTATCAAAGCAGACAATAGAGCTAGGCTGGATATTAGCCGTCTTATTTCTTATGTGTTTTTTTATACTGGATTCTTCTTCTAAAGAGAACATTTTTGTAGCTTCGGCTTTACCAAAGCTATAAACCAAGGCTACCTGTACTGTCAAAGAAATCTAGATCTTACACTCCATTCACATCTGCATCGCGATCCTTCACATGATGGATGCCAACAGCGCCTGACGGCCCCATTGACTTGTGGTGTTGTCTATCATCTTGACGTTAAGAAAAGTGATACATGCTGCGCTATTCTTCCTGTCAGAAATAACAGAGCCTCTGACATAGATGGGAACATAGATATAAAGGGGTTATCACACTAAAGCTATTTCACAGAATAGGGAATAAATGTCTGATTTTGGGACCCCTGGAAATCCAGAGATCGATACACCCAAATTTCCCTTGTGAATAGAAAAAGTGGTGCACATGCTCAACCACCACACCATCCACTTCTATGGGAAAGACAGCCATTTATGTGCTCGGCAATCCCCCTCCACCCTATGAAAGTGAATGGAGCATTCTGCTATGCCAGTTGCAGGATTGCTGGATGTCCTAGCATTTTTACCCTCACCCCCATCAGTCAGTCATCTGTCCTCTATCCTGTGGATAAGAGCTAAAGGTCTTTATTAAAAAAAAAGTTGTCTGAGATGTCTGAGCAGCATATATACAGTAACTAGGAGATGTGGTCATAGTGGTCTGCACAGGATAGAGGAGAAAAGCAAAGAGAATGTTTAGTGATGGGGCACGTTCTATTGGGTTAGAAAAACCTGTACAGTACTTCATTTCCCAAAGGATCTGCAATGTTAGCAAATAGTACCATTGAAAATGAGGGGGAAGAAAAAACGAAAATGGAAAAAAGCAAAAAAGCTTGGTCACTAAGGAGTTAAACAAAGAAAGACAGAATTACCTGTGACTGAGCATTTTTCTAGTCAGGGACAGAACATATGAAAATTACTATACTAAAAGGCAATTTCAAATCTCAATGTCACAGAAGAATTCGGAAGTACACATCTATAACCACCTTTGACACTGTCAATAATGGACTGAACCTAGGAGGGGGCTGTTTACATAAATAGAGAATATGAGAAATCTGGAGCAGAGATAACACGCTGGCCAGGTGACCCCCTAACTCTAATTTAGAGACCATAAAACTTTCATATCCCTTATCAGTGGACTACTTAGGTATTTACTCCTCTGCTCATCCTATTCTGGTATTTTTTTAAGTGCAAATTAATCAAACCATATCTGTGCTTTTTTTAAACGTATGTGCGTATATATGCACACCTCTTCGGATCTATTTCATTATGCCTGAGGAAGAATCCTAAGTAGGTTCAAAAGCTCGCTACAACATAATGTATTTTTGTTAGTCATTAAAAGGTATCATATCTACAAGATAACTTGGTTTCTCTTACTGATATCTCATCTTGCTCTACTGGCTAAGTCGCGATCACGCAAAATTTCGCAGTGAAAAAAAACCTGTAGTGGGTAGTCACCCTAACACGGTAGCAAACCTTTTTCGTTTATAGAATGGAATAGTGTGGGGTTTAGAGATGAGCGAGCACCAAAATGCTCGGGTGCTCGTTACTCGAGACGAACCTTTCGCGATGCTCGAGGGTTCGTTTCGAGTAACGAACCCCATTGAAGTCAATGGGCGACCCGAGCATTTTTGTATATCGCCGATGCTCGCTAAGGTTTTCATTTGTGAAAATCTGGGCAATTCAAGAAAGTGATGGGAACGACACAGCAACGGATAGGGCAGGCGAGGGGCTACATGTTGGGCTGCATCTCAAGTTCACAGGTCCCACTATTAAGCCACAATAGCGGCAAGAGTGGGCCCCCCCCCCAACAACTTTTACTTCTGAGAAGCCCTCATTAGCAATGGATACCTTAGCTAAGCACCACACTAGCTACAACAAAGCACAATCACTGCCTGCATGACACTCCGCTGCCACTTCTCCTGGGTTACATGCTGACCAACCCCCCTCCCCCCCCACGACCCAGTGTCCACAGCGCACACCAAACTGTCCCTGCCCAGCCTTCAGCTGCCCTCATGCCACGCCACCCTCATGTCTATTTATAAGTGCGTCTGCCATGAGGAGGAACCGCAGGCGCACACTGCAGAGGGTTGGCACGGCTAGGCAGCGACCCTCTTTAAAAGGGGTGGGGCGATAGCCCACAATGCTGTACAGAAGCAATGAGAAATCCAATCCTGTGCCACCTCCATCTGGAGCTGCACACGTGGGCATAGCAATGGGGAACCTATGTGCCACACACTATTCATTCTGTCAAGGTGTCTGCATGCCCCAGTCAGACCGCGGTTTTTTATAAATAGTCACAGGCAGGTACAACTGGGAATCCCCAACTCCGCAATGGGAATTCCGTGTGCACCCACAGCATGGGTGGCTCCCTGGAACCCACCGGCGGTAGATAAATATATCCCATTGCATTGCCCATCACAGCTGAGGTAATAAATTCATGTTTAATGCAGGTGGGCTTCGGCCCACACTGCATGCCCCAGTCAGACTGGGGTTCTTTAGAAGTGGACACAGATGCATTTACAACTCCCTGTGGACCCACAGCATGGGTGGGTGCCAGAAAGCCACCGGCAGTACATAAATATATCCCATTGCATTGCCCATCACAGCTGATGTTACGTCAGCTGTAATGCAGGTGGGCAAAAAATTAATTGGTTTACACTGTAAGCGAGGGCCCCCAAAAATTGGTGTACCAACAGTACTAATGTACCAGAGAAAAATTGCCAATGCCCAACCAAGAGGGCAGGTGAAACCCATTAATCGCTTTGGTTAATGTGGCTTAAGTGGTAACTAGGCCTGGAGGCAGCCCAGTTAAAATAAAAATTGGTTGAGGTGAAAGTTTCAACGCTTTAATGAGCATTGAAACGTATAAAAATTGTTTAGAAAAATTATATGACTGAGCCTTGTGGGCCTAAGAAAAACTGCACGTTCGGCGTGATTACGTCAGGTTTCAGGAGGAGGAGCAGGAGGAGGAGGATGAATATTATACACAGATTGATGAAGCAAAAAGGTCCCCGTTTTGGATGGTGATAGAGAACGATGCTTCCATCCGCGGGTGCAGCCTACGTATTGCTTAGGTATCGCTGCTGTCCGCTGGTGGAGAACAGAAGTCTGGGGAAATCCAGGCTTTGTTCATCTTGATGAGTGTAAGCCTGTCGGCACTGTCGGTTGACAGGTGGGTACGCTTATCTGTGATGATTCCCCCAGCCGCACTAAACACTCTCTCTGACAAGACGCTAGCCGCAGGACAAGCAAGCACCTCCAGGGCATACAGCGCGAGTTCAGGCCACGTGTCCAGCTTCAACACCCAGTAGTTGTAGGGGGCAGAGGCGTCACCGAGGAGGGTCGTGCGATCGGCTACGTACTCCCTCACCATCCTTTTACAGTGCTCCCGCCAACTCAGCCTTGACTGGGGAGCGGTGAAACAGTCTTGCTGGGGAGCCATAAAGCTGTCAAAGGCCTTAGAGAGTGTTCCCCTGCCTGCGCTGTACATGCTGCCTGATCTCTGCGCCTCCCCTGCTACCTGGGCCGCGAAAATGCGCCTTCAGCCACTAGCGCTGTCGGATGGGAAGTTTACCGTCAGTTTGTCCGCCAGGGTCCTGTGGTATAGCATCATTCTCGAACCCCTTTCCTCTTCGGGAATGAGAGTGGAAAGGCTCTCCTTATACCGTGGGTCGAGCAGTGTGTACACCCAGTAATCCATAGTGGCCAGAATGCGTGTAATGCGAGGGTCACGAGAAAGGCATCCTAACATGAAGTCAGCCATGTGTGCCGGGGTAACTGTACGCAACACATGGCTGTCCTCACTAGGAAGATCACTTTCAGGATCCTCCTCCTCCTCCTCCTCAGGCCATACACGCTGAAAGGATGACAGGCAAGCTGCATCTGTACCCTCAGCAGTGGGCCAAGCTGTCTCTTCCCCCTCCTCCTCCTCCTCCTCTGGCCATACACGCTGAAAGGATGACAGGCAAGCAGCATCTGTCCCCTCAGCAACGGGCCAAGCTGTCTCTTCCCCCTCCTCCTCATGCTCCTCCCCCTCCTCCTCAACGCGCTGAGATATACACATGAGGTTGCTCTGACTATCCAGCGACATACTGTCTTCCCCGCCTCCGTTTCTGATTCCAAAGCGTCTGCCTTTATGCTTTGCAGGGAACTTCTCAAGAGGCATAGCAGAGGAATGGTGACGCTAATGATTGCAGCATTCCCGCTCAGCATCTGGGTAGACTCCTCAAAGTTTCCAAGGACCTGGCAGATGGCTGCCAAACAGGCCCACTCTTCTGTAAATAATTGAGGAGGCTGACTCCCACTGCGCCGCCCATGTTGGAGTTGGTATTCCACTATAGCTCTACGCTGCTCATAGAGTCTGGCCAACATGTGGAGCGTAGAGTTCCACTGTGTGGGCACGTCGCACAGCAGTCGGTGCACTGGCAGATTAAACCGATGTTGCAGTGTCCGCAGGGTGGCAGCGTGCGTGTGGGATTTGCGGAAATGTGCGCAGAGCTGGCGCACCTTTCCGAGCAGGTATGACAAGTGGGGGTAGCTTTTCAGAAAGCGCTGAACCACCAAATTAAAGACATGGGCCAGGCATGGCACGTGCGTGAGGCTGCCGAGCTGCAGAGCCGTCACCAGGTTACGGCCGTTGTCACACACGGCCATGCCCGGTTGGAGGTTCAGCGGCGCAAGCCAGCGGTCGGTCTGCTCTGTCAGACCCTGCAGCAGTTCGTGGGCCGTGTGGCTCTTCTCTCCTAAGCTGAGTAGTTTCAGCATGGCCTGCTGACGCTTGCCCACCGCTGTGCTGCCACGCCGCCTGACACCGACTGCTGGCGACGTGCTTCTGCTGCTGACACATCTTGATTGCGAGACAGAGGTTGCGTAGGAGGAGGAGGAGTGTGGTTTAGTGGAGGAAGCATACACCCCCGCAGATACCACCACCGAGCTGGGGCACGCAATTCGGGGGGTGGGTAGGACGTGAGCGGTCCCAGGCTCTGACTCTGTCCCAGCCTCCACTAAATTCACCCAATGTGCCGTCAGGGAGATATAGTGGCCCTGCCCGCCTGTGCTTGTCCACGTGTCTGTTGTTAAGTGGACCTTGGCAGTAACCGCGTTGGTGAGGGCGCGTACAATGTTGCGGGAGACGTGGTCGTGCAGGCCTGGGAAAAGTAGTGGCGACTGGGAACCGAGTAGCGCGGGGCCGCCGCCGCCATCATGCTTTTGAAAGCCTCCGTTTCTGCAAGCCTATACGGCAGCATCTCTAGGCTGATCAATTTTGCAATGTGCACGTTTAATGCTTCAGCGTGCGGGTGCGTGGCGTCGTACTTGCGCTTGCGCTCAAACAGTGGCGCTAGCGACGTCTGGACGCTACGCTGAGAGACATTGCTGGATGGGGCCGAGGACAGCGGAGGTGAGGGTGTGGGTGCAGGCCAGGAGACGGTACTGCCTGTGTCCTCAGAGGGGGGTTGGATCTCAGTGGCAGGTTGGGGCACAGGGGGAGAGGCAGTGGTGCAAACCGGAGGCGGTGAACGGGCATCGTCCCACCTTGTGGGGTGCTTGGCCATCATATGCCTGCGCATGCTGGTGGTGGTGCCTCCCCAGCTGATCTTGGCGCGACAAAGGTTGCACACCACTGTTCGTCGGTCGTCAGGCGTCTCTGTGAAAAACTGCCACACCGTAGAGCACCTTGACCTCTGCAGGGTGGCATGGCACGAGGGGGCGCTTTTGGAAACAGTTGGTGGATTATTCGGTCTGGCCCTGCCTCTACCCCTCGCCACCGCACTGGCTCGGCCTGTGCCCACACCCTGACTTGGGCCTCCGCGTCCTCGCCCGCGTCCACGTCCTATAGGCCTACCCCTACCCCTCAGCATGGTGTATTACCAGTAGTGCAGAAACAGAACGCTGCAATTAAATGTGCCGCTTATTGGCCTGTGGTTGGAGGCTGACTTCGTTTACGGAACGCCAGGAAATAATTTGGCGCAAACCTGCTGTAACACTTAGCTGGCTGCGTATGATTTTGTAGAACTACTACACCCAGCACACACAGACCCAGAACACTGAGCACAGTGACAGGCAGGCCAAATAAATTTTTTTCCAATATTTTTTAGAAAAGGACCACTGCGTATATTCAGTCAATAATATATGTCTTCTGGCCCTGCCTCCACACTTCTGTCCCTGGAGTATTACTGCAGGGCGCAATGCTCTGCACGGCCGATATACAAAAAAAAAAAAAAATGTGCAACACTGCAAAAAGCAGCCTCCACACTACTGCACACGGTTAGATGTGGCCCTAAGAAGGACCGTTGGGGTTCTTGAAGCCTACAATAACTCCTAACGCTCTCCCTGCCTCCACACTTCTGTCCCTGGAGTATTACTGCAGGGCGCAATGCTCTGCACGGCCGATATACCAAAAAAAAAAAAATGTGCAACACTGCAAAAAGCAGCCTCCACACTACTGCACACGGTTAGATGTGGCCCTAAGAAGGACCGTTGGGGTTCTTGAAGCCTACACTAACTCCTAACACTCTCCCTACAGCAGCTCCAACACGATACCACTGTCCCTCAGCTATGTCACAACGCATCTGTGGCGAGCCGCGGGAGGGGCCGATTTATATACTCGGGTGACACCTGATCTCGCCAGCCACTCACTGCAGGGGGGTGGTATAGGGCTTGAACGTCGCAGGGGGGAGTTGTAATGCCTTCCCTGTCTTTCAATTGGCCAGAAAAGCGCGCTAACGTCTCAGAGATGAAAGTGAAAGTAACCCGAACATCACGTGGTGCTCGTTACGAGTAACGAGCATCTCGAACACCCTAATATTCGCACGAATATCAAGCTCGGACGAGTACGTTCGCTCATCTCTAGTGGTGTTTAACATGCACACTACTGCTCCATTCACATGGGTCATTGGGTGTGCCAGTCTTGGGATGGCTGGGGATATATTAGTATGAAGGTAGTTTCACACGGAGCATTTTTGGAAAACTGCTGCATTTTTCATTTTGTCGAATCAAAAGGAAAGAAAAATATATAATAAGAAGGACTTCTACATATCCTTCCTGCTGGATCCACTTCTGGCTTTGGCTCAAAAAAACCACATCAAAAACTGCAGTGCCATTTCTCCAAAAAAATGCTGTGTGTGAAAACACCCTAAATAGCAGCTCAGTTTACATGGCTGGAACCTATAGGCGTAAAATCTCTTAAACCCCAAAACTGGAGTTTCATTTAGTAGGTATAATATAATGCTAAATCCAGCCTTAGGGCGCCTACCCACTTGCGTTGCCAATTTTCGTGCGTGAAAAATGCGGCGTTTTCGTGCGGTTTTCGCTGCGTTTTTTGCAGCCCTCCATTGATAATCATGGGTGCATTAAGAGAAAAATAAGGAGACATATGCAACTGACAGTTCCTATGTGAAAAAACCCCACGAAACGGAAAAAAAACCCCAGATGGACAAGAACACATTCTATACTAATTGCTCTTGAGAAAAAACGCAAAACATCACAGGAAAAAAAATCGCAAGTGGGTAGGCACCCTAACAAAGGACTTATTGAATCAGTGATCCAGTTTATTTTGAGCATAATCTTCCTTTCTGCTTAAATCATACTTTTAAGCATCCAACAACTGTTTCCTTGCATCGGAAAGCTGTCTAAGTGGATCAAGGTGGGTTTGGGCCGTTGAAAGAATTGGTGAAGTCCCCATCTTTGAAAATTATGCAGCTGCTGTAAGGCCCATGAAAATGGAGTTCTGGCTTGGTTGGTGCCATCCTTCTTATTGTAAAGTGACAAGAATCTGTACAGCACCCCCAAAAGGCGGGTGCAAAGTTGGTCCAAGATTCATGAAAAAAGCATGGTGGTAGGGAACAAACACCACTTCCTTCTTTCATGGTTACAAAAACTTGGCACCACAATGAGGACCAAAGTTGACCTCATTTATGAAACCCTTTCTTGTTCACCACTATCAAAGTGCAGCATCCCAGGAGCGGGCCCACAGCCGAGGAGATGGTGGGGTAGATAAAGACTTTGTCACGGGTGGCTCTACCATCTCCTCCCGTGAGGGTAGCTCGGGACCCGACCAGGTTACTGCTGGGAGAGGTCACAGGGAAAGGAAACCAGAGCTTACCTGTAATCTTCTTGTCACGGGTGACGCCACTGTTCCATCCTCTGTGGGGAATCTTGATGACGAAATAACTTAGTCACACACAGGGAAACTTTCTGGACAAACCAGGAATGGTCCGTTTATTGAAGCTTTAGTAAAGTCCACTTTACAACAATGGTTTGGCACAGTTACACTCGACTCTCTCCATGTGTTTTATGACTCAACGAAGGAATTGAACCCTCGGCCCGATATAGGATCAAGTATAACTCTCCTAGTAAGGATGTGAAATATACCCCCTTGCATATGGAATCGTTTCTGAGTAAATTCACAGGTCCCCTTTAAGGTCCATTTTCCCCTGATGCCTTTTTGTCTTTGCCCCTTTTGCATAGTGCAATATGTTTTTGACCCTATGATAAATGATATATGATATACAACATAAAAGATACCCCTGAATAAATTGAAGCATATAATGAAAACAGCATTGAGAATTTTTTTCTGCATGATGAGAACAAAAGGGTTAAATTCAAATAAGTGTGTTTTACTATGGGGTAAGTTTGATATTCCTACATAACTGAGACATGTTAAATTCACAATCTGTGTCATGGGAGGGACATTCCTGGGAGTGTGAGATGTACTCCATAAAGTTTAGATAACTATGACCCAAAGACCTGGAGCAGAGATCCTTAGCTCCGCCCATTTGCACGGGACTGCCCTGTAACTAGAGGCTTAGGAGTGCAGAGCCCCGTGAGTCTATTGAACCCTCGGCCCGATATAGGACCAAGTATAACTCTCCTAGTGAGGATGTGAAATATACCCCCTTGCATATGGAATCATTTCTGAGTAAATTCACAGGTCCCCTTTAAGGTCCATTTTCCCCTGATGCCTTTTTGTCTTTGCCCCTTTTGCATAGTGCAATATGTTTTTGACCCTATGATATATGATATACAACATAAAAGATATCCTTGAATAGATTGAAGCATATAATGAAAACAGCATTGAGAATTTTTTCCTGCATGATGAGAACAAAAGGGTTAAATTCAAATAAGTGTGTTTTACTATGGGGTAAGTTTGATATTCCTACATAACTGAGACTTGTTAAATTCACAATCTGTGTCATGGGAGGGACATTCCTGGGAGTGTGAGATGTACTCCATTAAGTTTAGATAACTATGACCCAAAGACCTGGAGCAGAGATCCTTAGCTCCGCCCATTTGCACGGGACTGCCCTGTAACTAGAGGCTTAGGAGTGCAGAGCCCCGGGAGTCTATTTGTCTGACACAGGGAGCTCTCGCGATATCTTAAGGTAAAGAATCGCGCAGAAGAGCTACACTGGATGAATCCCGTCGCTTAGAGGGCATAAAGAGCGCTTGCGGGAACGGATATTTCCCGCACATGCGCAGTAGGTCGATACAAACGCCGGTCATTAGTGGTAGATACTGCACATGGAGACAGCCGTGGAGACCATGCCCCATGCTATTGGTAATGGAAAACTACTGGACCGGGAGGTTGAGCCTGAAGGTAATGATTATTGCACACACATGGGAATCTGTAAGGGTGATTGGTGGTGGTATATGGATTGTTTTGTTATATAGTGCTGTTTTGTGAATGATATCCCTATGCTTGAGAAAGACCCCATGAGGGTCGAAACGTAGCATGTTCTTGGAGGAATAAATTATTTATTTTTGCATTACGCCCTGGATGCTGCCACGAACTTTTTTGTGAGATACTGTGATATACTTTGGGGGGTCTTCTGAGGCTCTGACCCCCACATTGCTGGCGTGCACCCGTTGGACTTATTAGTCCCCTTTTCGGTTTGGTTTGAAGAACCCTGAGGTGTGCTGCGAGTTAAACCAGTGTGGATTGGCACAGTTACAACCAGAGAAGGCGGTGCGACAGGAAAGATTCTTGGGGTATTCCAGACAATCCACAGTCCCTGTTATCTGTGTGATCCCGTTCTCAGCAACTCTCTCTCTCCAACTCTCTACCAGTCAACACTCACGCTTCTGGTGCCTTTCTCTCTCCAAGCAGCAGTCCTTCTCTCTCACAATTAGTGCTTAGTAGTACCACTGGCATATCCTAGGTAAACTGGTCCCAAGGCAAGCAGAAGGGAATTGCTCAGCTTCCTCCATTCTGTCCACACACAGACCAATTTGTGTCTATGGGGTTCACTCGCTTGCAGACTTGTCAGAAACACTCCTTGCACTCACTTAGACTGGCATGTACTGCTATCTTGCAAGACTCCCTAGCATAGCATCCTTGCAAACACATATATAAGACATGGTTACATGACACACAACATGATACAGTCTCCAGACATAACCAAGACATTAACTCATTCAGTGCTGCAGAGGTGCAATACACATAACAAGACAATGGCACAAGATAGACATACAACATTATGGAGGGGCCCCACTAACTCAGGGCCCCTACCAAAGCACGATCCTGCATTCAGCACAGGGACTATATGGACTGATTACGTGTATGTTTACTAATGACTAAATATGAATACATTTAATTTATATCATGAGCTCCAACATTCCTATAAAGCCAATCACAGCCGGCCGCATATTCAACCGTGACCTCTTTACAAAAGTTTAATTTCAGCTACCAAAACGCTGTCAGACATGTGCAAGCGGTACAGAAGTGATAAGCGGCGGGTACAAATACTCGGTTGAAAAAAGTTATTTGCTTGTTGGTTTTTTTAATGTTTTTTTTTTTTTTTTTCAAGTTTGAGCTTTCAACTGAGGTTCAAAACGGCTGAACTAAATTGAGAGTTGTGTGTCAGGGATCGAAAGCAACACATTAAGTAAAAACATGATCTAAAAATTCTATTTGAAGTTAGCAGCAATTAAAATGTCCTTTTTTCAGCAGAAATGATCACCGCAGAATGTAACGGCCTAAAAACTATGTATTTCATAAAATGGTGTTGAAATGAACGTCTTTGATATGAAAATGACTAGTGTGCAACGATAAATGGAAATGACTGGCAGGCTACAATTGGATACTAATTGGATACAAGGCAATTTAGCATGGCATGAAATTGAATTTGAAACAATGGAAATATGTGTTATATTTTAGCAAGATCCGAACTCGCAATCTTCATATATAAATAATTCAAATGAGTTTTCGAGATCTCATATCTACATGCATGATTATATAGAGACTGTGGTCTACATTAGACATAGAGAAATGGTGTACATAGGGGTTCACATAACAAGTATCAAAATGAACCCCATTATGGTGTCAGGAAAAAAAGGGTCTGCTGTTTGTTTCTTCATCCACACACAATACCATGACCCTTATGCCGGTTATCCCTTCATTGGCTTGCTAACAATGCAGTTCCTCTGGGGAGTGGTCTACTGTCAGGTTTCCGATACCCAATAGGAAAAACTAGTGCTGCTTATAACATTGGCTACCACTATGGAACATGCATGGCACAGATGTAGTGACCCAGAGGGTCCTACAGGGTAGTCTATAGAGTTAACAAGTCCTGGGATCCTCACTATGAGCTCTTAGGGGGACATAGGAGGCATCATGCTGGAGGAAGACACTGTTTTTTCCTGAGTATTGAGCTAAAGCTAGTCCGCCCGGCAACAGCCTTCTCCTGGTTGGCTGCTTGCTGCTAATTTTCTGATTGGTGAAGTGGGAGGAGACGAGGCGAGCCTGAGAAAGTGTGCTAGGTGGAGTAGGAAGTGAGTCAGCAGAGGGGGATAATAGTGTGGGAAACCAACAGGAAGTGAAGGAGTGAGTCATCAGAGAGGTTGGAGAGTGGAAGCAGAGTGTGGAGCTGCCAAAGAACCCAAAATCGGGAGTCAGAAAGAAGCGTCAGGAACAAGGAAAAGGCGAGGAGTAGAGAGCCGACACCTTCCGGAGTGGGAGCGTAATCTTTTTTCACCCTGCGGGAAGAAGACAGAGTCAGGGCAGACCCCGTGGAAGCTGGATGGAGAGTAATCTTCTCAATCCTGAGTGTAACTTGTCTTTGCGTAGCTAGCAATCAATCAGTGGGAGCATCGCCAGCCCTGCACTAGCCTCTATCTATACCTTCCATAAATAACCCCGGATGCAACAAGCTTTTGCTGCAGTCTGTTAACAGTACCCCACAGAGAGTTGAGGAGTCAAAGTTTGTTATGCTTGTTACCAGAAAGTCTGCTGGAGTGATCGTTGCTTAAAAATCCGTAAAGTGTGTACTGACAGTTCACCCTGCGAACACCGAGTAAACTGTGTGCCCTCGGTTTACTATAATCTATGTGGACTGGTCCTGTTATTTCACCACTGCAAGCATGTGTCCACCTTCAAAGGCACTGGCGTCACATTCAGACATCGCACGAACTACTCAGAGAGCCATTGCAATCCTTTGTCGCCATTTTAGTCAGAGTAGCCATCACCATGACCACGAAAACGTTAGAGCACCTGCTCAGACTGCCTCTGCCCCTTCTGCTCGTTGCACAGCAACCTACAGTACAATTGATAACACATCCCTATAACTTTAAGTAACACATGATACACTGATTTAAAGGGAATGACACTCAAAGCAAAGTCAAATGCACATTAAGGAGTTTGGACCCTGGCGCTGCATGACCATTCTATGTGCCAGAGTGAAGAACTCTGCTAATTATGAGTGAATTACACTTGAGCAGACCCACCTCATCCAGGGCTGGCCTTCGGTATGTGCGACCTGGGCGCTGGCGGCCAGGTGCTGGTGTGGGGCGACTTAACTCTCCTCCCTGTCCCTCATAGATGCCGGTTCTTACTTTTCCACCAGCTATATATATTAGGGGGAGAAATCTATACAGGGCAGTGTGGAGATGAAGTACTGGGGGGTAGAGAAAATTATAGTAGAAAGGATATATGATTTGATAGGGGAGATATTTAGTAACTGGATTTATATACATTTGGGGGGTTGAGACATAGACCGGTTGTTATATAACTCGGGGGGGGGGGGGGAGAGAGGAAGTAGGGATTTACTTACTGTGAAATGAGAAATATATTCTGGGCAAAAAAAAGTAATAAAAATTATTCAATTCATTTTATGTATCTCAGAATCCGCTTAAAATAATATGAGGCATCCTTCAGGAAATGGTACATTAGATAGTGTCATTAACCCTTTCCTGACATGCACCGTACATATACAGTGCATGCCAGGTGCCAGTGTATGGAGCAGGCTCAGGAGCTAAGCCGGCTCCATTCGCAGCAGGTGTCGGCCATCTGTGACAGCTGACACCTGCTGTTAATTGCTCCGATTGGAGATGGCAAATACGTTAACTACCTAAATGTCTTGATCGGCTTTCAGGGGGTCCCAAATGCGCCCCCTGATGAGATTGTGGGGTGCTGTCTGGGTAAGATGCCAATCAGGGGCCTTCTGAAAGCTCCCATGGCTGCTATGTATTTCTGTATATTAAGATATGTCTGTGCCATGTCTCAGTGGATTGCCTGAAATTCACTGAAGTATTGCAGTATAATGAATAAGCAATCAAACAATCGCAAGTTCAAATCCCCTTATGGCACTAAAAATAAGTGAAAATAAAAGGGTTTTTTAATATTGTAAAAAATAAAGGATATTAAAAGTAAAAAAAAAATTTTCCTGTATGTAAAACAGGAAAAAAAAGCCTATTTTGATTTGCCACATCCATAAAAGTTTGATCAATGCAAATAATGCATTTTTATCCCGCATGGTGTACATCGTCTGAAAAAAAATATGCAACGCCAGAATTGCACTTTTTTTTGTCATCCAATCTCCCAGAAAAAAAAATGTATAAATAAAAAGCAATCAAAAAGATGTATATACTAGAGATGAGCGAACACCAAAATGTTCGGGTGTTCGTTATTCGGAACGAACTTCCCGCGATGCTCGAGGGTTCGTTTCGAACAACGAACCCCATTGAAGTCAATGGGCGACCAGAACATTTTTGTATTTTGCCGATGCTCGCTAAGGTTTTCATGTGTGAAAATCTGGGCAATTCAAGAAAGTGATGGGAATGACACAGAAACGGATAGGGCAGGCGAGGGGCTACATGTTGGGCTGCATCTCAAGTTCACAGGTCCCACTATTAAGCCACAATACCGGCAAGAGTGGGCCCCCCCCCTCCCAACAACTTTTACTTCTGAAAAGCCCTCATTAGCATGGCATACCTTTGCTAAGCACCACACTACCTACAACAAAGCACAATCACTGCCTGCATGACACTCCGCTGCCATTTCTCCTGGGTTACATGCTGACCAACCGCCCCCCCCCCCTCCCCCCCACAGCGCACACCAAAGTGTCCCTGCGCAGCCTTCAGCTGCCCTCATGCCACACCACCCTCGTGTCTATTTAGAAGTGCGTCTGCCATGAGGAGGAACCGCAGGCACACACTGCAGAGGTTGGCATGGCTAGGCAGCGACCCTCTTTAAAAGTGGCGGAGCGATAGCCCACAATGCTGTACAGAAGCAATGAGAAATAGAATCCTGTGCCACCGCCATCAGGAGCTGCACACGTAGGCATAGCAATGGGGAACCTATGTGCCACACACTATTCATTCTGTCAAGGTGTCTGCATGCCCCAGTCAGACCGGGCTTTTTAATTCATAGACACAGGCAGGTACAACTCCCTATTGTGAAGTCCCTGTGCACCGACAGCATGGGTGGGTGCCAGGAAGCCACCGGCGGTACATAGAAATATCCCATTGCATTGCCCAACACAGCTGAGGTAGTAATGTCGTGCGTAATACAGGTGGGCTTCGGCCCACACTGCATGCCCCAGTCAGACTGGGGTTCTTTACAAGTGTACAGATGTGTTAAAAACTCCGTGTGCACCTACAGCATGGGTGGCTCCCTGGAACCCACCGGCGGTACACAAAAATATCCCATTGCATTGCCCAACACAGCTGAGGTAGTAATGTCGTGCATAATGCAGGTGGGCATCAGCCCACACTGCATGCCCCAGTCAGACTGGGGTTCTTTAGAAGTGGACACATGTAGGTTAAACTCCCTGTGGACCCACTGCCTGGGTGGGTGCCAGGAAGCCACCGGCGGTACATAGAAATATCCCATTGCATTGCCCAACACAGCTGAGGTAGTAATGTCGTGCGTAATACAGGTGGGCTTCGGCCCACACTGCATGCCCAAGTCAGACTGGGGTTCTTTAGAAGTGTACAGATGTATTAAAAACTCCGTGTGCACCTACAGCATGGGTGGCTCCCTGGAACCCACCGGCGGTACATAAAAATATCCCATTGCATTGCCCAACACAGCTGAGGTAGTAATGTTGTGCTTAACCCTTTCCAATCCAATTTGTATATGGTTTTCCTAGGGGGCTTACTCTTTTTCTGCCGTTATACAACGGCGCTATATGCTGGCTAAAGCCAGTACTGCATGAGCTGACACGTAGGATAGGCTCCGACAGCAGAGAGGCTGGCAATATACAGTAAGAGAACCCCGACGGACGTCTACCAACAACGGAGCTGTACAGCCTTAAACCCTAATGTCTTCACAGGTCACACAGTGGACTGGAAAGGGTTAATGCAGGTGGGTTTCGGCCCACACTGCATGCCCCAGTCAGACTGGGTTTCTTTATAAGTGGAAACAGATGCATTTATAATTCCCTGTGGACCCACAGCATGGGTGGGTGCCAGGAAGCCACCGGCGGTACATAGAAATATCCCATTGCATTGCCCAACACAGCTGAGGTAGTAATGTCGTGCTTAATGCAGGTGGGCTTCGGCCCACACTGCATGCCCCAGTCAGACTGGGGTTCTTTAGAAGTGGACACATGTAGGTTAAACTCCCTGTGGACCCACTGCCTGGGTGGGTGCCAGGAAGCCACCGGCGGTACATAGAAATATCCCATTGCATTGCCCAACACAGCTGAGGTAGTAATGTCGTGCGTAATACAGGTGGGCTTCGGCCCACACTGCATGCCCCAGTCAGACTGGGGTTCTTTAGAAGTGTACAGATGTATTAAAAACTCCGTGTGCACCTACAGCATGGGTGGCTCCCTGGAACCCATCGGCGGTACATAAAAATATCCCATTGCATTGCCCAACACAGCTGAGGTAACGTCAGCTGTAATGCAGGTGGGCTAAAAATTAATTTGATTACACTGTAGGCGAGGGCCCACAAAAATTGCTGTATCAACAGTACTAATGTACATCCCAAAAATTGGCCATGGCCAGCCAAGAGGGCAGGTGAAACCCATTAATCGCTTTGGTTAATGTGGCTTAAGTGGTAACTAGGCCTGGAGGCAGCCCAGTGTAACGAAAAATTGGTTCAAGTTAAAGTTCCAACGCTTTTAAGCGCATTGAAACTTATAAAAATTGTTCAGAAAAATTATTTGAGTGAGCCTTGTGGCCCTAAGAAAAATTGGCCGTTCAGCGTGATTACGTGAGGTTTCAGGAGGAGGAGCAGGAGGAGGAGGAGGAATATTAGACACAGATTGATGAAGCAGAAATGTCCCCGTTTTGGATGGTGAGAGAGAACGTAGCTTCCATCCGCGGGTGCAGCCTACGTATTGCTTACGTATCGCTGCTGTCCGCTGGTGGAGAACAGAAGTCTGGGGAAATCCAGGCTTTGTTCATCTTGATGAGTGTTAGCCTGTCGGCACTGTCGGTTGACAAGCGGCTACGCTTATCTGTGATGATTCCCCCAGCCGCACTAAACACCCTCTCCGACAAGACGCTAGCCGCAGGACAAGCAAGCACCTCCAGGGCATACAGCGCGAGTTCAGGCCACGTGTCCAGCTTCGACACCCAGTAGTTGTAGGGGGCAGAGGCGTCACCAAGGATGGTCGTGCGATCCGCTACGTACTCCCTCACCATCCTTTTACAGTGCTCCCGCCGACTCAGCCGTGACTGGGGAGCGGTGACACAGTCTTGGTGGGGAGCCATAAAGCTGGCCAGGCCCTTAAAGACTGTTGCACTGTCTGGGATGTACATGCTGCTCGATCTACGCACATCCCCTGCTACCTTGCCCTCGGTACTGCGCCTTCTGCCACTAGCGCTGTCGGCTGGGAATTTTACCATCAGCTTGTCCGCAAGGGTCCTGTGGTATAGCAACACTCTCGAACCCCTTTCCTCTTCGGGAATCAGAGTGGGCAGGTTCTCCTTATACCGTGGATTGAGCAGTGTGTACACCCAGTAATCCGTCGTGGCCAGAATGCGTGCAACGCGAGGGTCACGAGAAAGGCATCCTAACATGAAGTCAGCCATGTGTGCCAGGGTACCTGTACGCAACACATGGCTGTCTTCACTAGGAAGATCACTTTCAGGATCCTCCTCCTCCTCCTCCTCCTCCTCAGGCCATACACGCTGAAAGGATGACAGGCAATCAGCCGGTGTACCGTCAGCAGCGGCCCAAGCTGTCTCTTCCCCCTCCTCCTCCTCCTCCTCCTGTACGCGCTGAGAAATAGACAGGAGGGTGCCCTGACTATCCAGCGGCATACTGTCTTCCCCCGCCCCCGTTTCCGAGCGCAAAGCAGCTGTCTTTATGGTTTGCAGGGAATTTCTCAAGATGCATAGCAGAGGAATGGTGACGCTAATGATTGTAGCATCGCCGCTCACCACCTGGGTAGACTCCTCAAAATTACCAAGGACATGGCAGATGTCTGCCAACCAGGCCCACTCTTCTGAAAGGAATTGAGGAGGCTGACTCCCACTGCGCCGCCCATGTTGGAGTTGGTATTCGACTATAGCTCTACGTTGTTCATAGAGCCTGGCCAACATGTGGAGCGTAGAGTTCCACCGTGTGTGCACGTCGCACAGCAGTCGGTGCACTGGCAGCTTAAAGTGATGTTGCAGGGTGCGCAGGGTGGCAGCGTCCGTGTGGGACTTGCGAAAATGTGCGCAGAGCCGGCGCGCCTTTACGAGCAGGTCTGACAAGCGTGGGTAGCTTTTCAGAAACCGCTGAACCACCAAATTAAAGACGTGGGCCAGGCATGGCACATGCGTGAGGCTGCCGAGCTGCAGAGCCGCCACCAGGTTACGGCCGTTGTCACACACGACCATGCCCGGTTGGAGGCTCAGCGGCGCAAGCCAGCGGTCGGTCTGCTGTGTCAGACCCTGCAGCAGTTCGTGGGCCGTGTGCCTCTTATCGCCTAAGCTGAGTAGTTTCAGCACGGCCTGCTGACGCTTGCCCACCGCTGTGCTGCCACACCGCGCGACACCGACTGCTGGCGACATGCTGCTGCTAACACATCTTGATTGCGAGACAGAGGAGGAGGAGGAGGAGGAGGAGGGTGCTTTAGTGGAGGAAGCATACACCTCCGCAGATACCACCACCGAGCTGGGGCCCGCAATTCTGGGGGTGGGTAGGACATGAGCGGTCCCAGGCTCTGACTCTGTCCCAGCCTCCACTAAATTCACCCAATGTGCCGTCAGGGAGATGTAGTGGCCCTGCCCGCCTGTGCTTGTCCACGTGTCCGTAGTTAAGTGGACCGTGGCAGTAACCGCGTTGGTGAGGGCGCGTACAATGTTGCGGGAGACGTGGTTGTGCAGGGCTGGGACGGCACATCGGGAAAAGTAGTGGCGACTGGGAGCTGAGTAGCGCGGGGCCGCCGCCTCCATGATACTTTTGAAGGACTCCGTTTCCACAACCCTATACGGCAGCATCTCAAGGCTGATGAATTTTGCTATGCGGACGGTTAACGTTTGAGCGTGCGGGTGCGTGGCGGCGTACTTGCGCTTGCGCTCTAACACTTGCGCTAGCGACGGCTGGACGGTGCGCTGAACTACACTGCTGGATGGGGCCGAGGACAGCGGAGATGAGGGTGTGGGTGCAGGCCATGAGGCGGTAGTGCCTGTGTCCTGAGAGGGGGGTTGCATCTCAGTGGCAGGTTGGGGCACAGGGGGAGAGGCAGGGGTGCAAACCGGAGGCGCTGAACGGCCTTCGTCCCACCTTGCGGGGTGCTTGGCCATCATATGTCTGCGCATGGTGGTGGTGGTGAGGCTGTTGGTGTTGGCTCCCCGGCTGAGCTTTGCGCGACAAAGGTTGCACACCACTGTTCGTCGGTCGTCAGGCGTCTCTGTGAAAAACTGCCAGACCTTAGAGCACCTCGGCCTCTGCAGGGTGGCATGGCGCGAGGGGGCGCTTTGGGAAACACTTGGTGGATTATTCGGTCTGGCCCTGCCTCTACCCCTGGCCACCGCACTGCCTCTTGCAACCTGCCCTGCTGATGCCCTTGACTCCCCCTCTGAAGACCTGTCCTCCTGAGTAAGCGTTGCACACCAGGTGGGGTCAGTCACCTCATCGTCCTGCTGCTCTTCCTCCGAATCCTCTGTGCGCTGCTCCCTCGGACTTACTGCCCTTACTACTACCTCACTGCAAGACAACTGTGTCTGATCGTCATCGTCCTCCTCACCCACAGAAAGTTGTTGAGACAGTTGGCGGAAGTCCCCAGCCTCTTCCCCCGGACCCCGGGAACTTTCCAATGGTTGGGCATCAGTGACGATAAACTCCTCTGGTGGGAGAGGAACCGCTGCTGCCCAATCTAAGCAGGGGCCCGAGAACAGTTCCTGGGAGTGTTCCCGCTCCTGAGCAGGTGTTATTGTAGTGGAGTGAGGAGGCTGGGAGGAAGGAGGAGCAGCAGACAGAGGATTCGGATTGGCAGCAGTGGACGGCGCAGAACTGCGGGTAGACGATAGGTTGCTCGAAGCACTTTCTGCCATCCAGGACAGGACCTGCTCACACTGCTCATTTTCTAATAACCGTCTCCCGCGTGGACCCATTAATTGGGCGATGAATGTGGGGACACCAGAAACGTGCCTCTCTCCTAATCGCGCAGCAGTCGGCTGCGACACACCTGGATCAGGAGCTTAGCCTGTGCGCACACCCTGACTTGGCCCTCCGCGTCCTCGGCCGCGTCCATGTCCTCTTGGCCTACCCCTACCCCTCAGCATGCTGTATTACCAGTGATTTGATTTCACAGGCAGCTAATAAATTGGCGCAAGACTGCAGGCCAAATATAATTTTTTCCCTTTTTTGAAAACGAAAGGCCCCACTGCCTCTAGTGAATGAATAATCTAAGTTTAATAACTGTGCTGTTTTCCTGCTAATGTGTCACAGAACGTGAGGGTAGCAGAGTTATTAACTGTGGCAGAGCAGGTATTTTTTTCCCAATTAAGGAAAGCAAATGGCGAAGCCAGGAGTAAAACGTAGCTGGGTGCGTATGATTTTTACAGGTTGCACACGCAGCCGACACGTGTCCACCGGCGTTAGTACGGACAGAGGCAGGACAAATAGAATTATTTTCCGGTTTTTTGCACCAAAAGGCAGCACTGCGTATATTCTATGAACATGAGAAGTTTAATAACTGTGCTGTTTTCCTGCTAATGTGTCACAGAACGTGAGGGTAGCAGAGTTATTAACTGTGGCAGAGCAGGTATTTTTTTTCCCAATTAAGGAAAGCAAATGGCGAAGCCAGGAGTAAAACGTAGCTGGGTGCGTATGATTTTTACAGGTTGCACACGCAGCCGACACGTGTCCACCGCCCTTAGGACGGACAGAGGCAAGTCAAATAGAATTATTTTCACTTGTTTTACAAGCAAAAGGCAGCACTGCGTATATTCAATGAATAATAACTGTGTTGTGGCCCTGCCTACACAATTCTTTCCCTGCAGTATCAATGGAGGGTGCAATGCTCTGCAGAGGCGATTTTGAGAAGCAAAAAAAAATGCAGCACAGCTAACAGCAGCCTGGACAGTACTGCACACGGTTAAATATGGCCCTAGAAAGGACCGTTGAGGTTCTTGAAGGCTACACTCACTCCTAACACTCTCCCTGCCTATGCAGCACTTCTGTCCCTAATGCCGGGTGCAACGCTCTGCAGAGCCGATTTTGAGAAAAAAAAAATGGCACTGCTAACAGCAGCCAACACACAGCTATCAGTGGCCCTAATAAGGACCTTTGGGGGTCTTGAAGCCTACACTATCTACCAATTCTTTCCCTACAGCAGCTCCGGTACAAACAGCACTGTCCCTCATCTAACTCACACGGCATCTGAGCCGAACCGCGGGAGGGGCCGACTTTTATGTTCGGGTGACACCTGATCTTCCCAGCCACTCACAGCAGGGGGGTGGTATAGGGCTTGAACGTCACAGGGGGAAGTTGTAATGCCTTCCCTGTCTTTCAATTGGCCAAAAAAAGCGTGCTAACGTCTCAGGGAAGGAAGTGAAAGTAACCAGAACACCGCATGGTGTTCGTTAGGAATAATGAACATCCCGAACACCCTAATATTCGCACGAATATCAAGCTCGGAAGAACACGTTTGCTCATCTCTAGTATATACCCCAAAAGTTCATCAATCGAAACTACAGTCATCCTGCAAAAGATGAGCCATCACACAACCCTATTGATGGAAAAATGAAACAAAGGGTTTATGAGGATCAACAGATTTTTTTATTTTTTTAAAGAGTACTGCAGAAAAAAAACTGTATAAATTTGGTATCACCATAATTGTATTAACCCAGAGAACAAAGATGTCATTTTTGCTGCACCATGAACGCTGTAAAAGCAAACCGTCCAAAATGGTGCAATTGCGTTTTTTTCATTTTTCTCCCCACTTTTAAATTTCTAAACGTTTTTCGATGTATTCTACAGTTTTATAAATGGTACCAGTGAAAAATACAAGTTATGATAAGTGAGGGAGGGAGGAAAAAATGGAAAAAGTTGAAAAAGGGCTGCAGTGGGAAGGGGTTAATAACAATAACTCATCCCACAAAAAAAACAAGCCCTCATATGACTAAAAAATTTAAAGTTCTATTTCTTAGGTGGCGTGAATGAATAAACTGGCTCTGACATCAAGCAGTCAAAATGGAGGTAAACTCTATATGGTCATGAGTGTACAGCTACTTGCTTGTGCCCGTAATACGCGGTTGGGAAATTGGCCTAAAGCACATTAAATAACCCATATTCTTTCAACTACCCTGTTTCCCTGAAAATAAGACATACCCTGAAAATAAGACATAGCATGATTTTCCAGAATTTTTGAAGATGCAAAATGATTTTTCAGGCTTTTTGAGGATGCTTGAAATATAAGCCCTACTCCAAAATTAAGCCCTGCTAACAGTTAATTAAAAAAGTCAATTTAAATAATGTCCAGGCAGCTATACATGTAAAAAAGTTAAACCTTTTTGAACAAAAATTAATATAAGACACTGTCTTATTTTCAGGGAAACACGGTAGCTAGTTTTGTACAGGGAGTGATAGTTATTCACTTGTTCAATTTTGCAGTGGCTGAAATGCACTCCTTCCTTTCATAGTTATTAGCTAATCATATAAGACAAGCAATTGCCTATTTAAACCAGCCGGTAACTAATCAACTAAGGACTATTTTTAGGTGAGGTGAAGCGATGCGACTATAGTCTGTCTCATAAAAAGTATGCAGCCGATAGCGGTGGTGTTACGATCCTGTGGGAAAACTAAGCACGGGGCCCACATGATCGTGACCAAAGAGGAATACACACGAGTTTAGACAACTGGCTCTGTGCTACAGGGAGGATGACATGGCCCTACCTGAGTGGGGACATCGCCCTGATAAAGCGCAGCCCAGCGTACTTCGGATCTGGGCCCTAGCTGCTCCTAGGAACCACGCCACCAGGACAGGACACATAAACATGCCACATGATAGGGACAGAACAACAGGACAAACAGAGCCAGAAAACAGCATGCAGCAGCCAAAATGCAACCACTACACTGTTTCCCTGAAAATAAGACATACCCTGAAAATAAGACATAGCATGATTTTCCAGAATTTTTGAGGATGCTAAATTATTTTTCAGGCTTTTTGAGGATGCTTGAACTATAAGCCCTACTCAAAAAATTAAGCCCTACTAAGAGTTAATTAAAAAATGCAATTTAAATAGTGTCCAGGCAGCTATACATGTAAAAAAGTTAAACCTTTTTGAACAAAAATTAATATAAGTCACTGTCTTATTTTTGGGGAAACACGGTAGTAACAGATAGTAAACTGAATATAAATACCAGGTATTAGTTGACATTTTGATCAAAACGTGGAAGCTAGCAGGCCACTTCACGGCTCCTGGCTATACCGCTAGTCCCTACACTAACCAGGAGTCCAGCAGCACCGGACACAGGTCACACAGCAAGCTGCAACAGGACAGGAACAGAACACAGGTCACATAGCAAGCTGCAACAGGACAGGAACAGAAGTCAGGTCGCATAGCAAGCTGCAACGGCATGGACTCTACTGGCACGGACTCACAACAGACTACAACATATAGTGCAAAGCACACGGACTCCACCCAGAGATCACATGCACATAGATGAAACTCACAGCAAGTCTAAGTGTCCTCATACCAGGGGGGATAGAAAATCAGGCACCCAGCTGACATAGGGAACTGTGTCAGGGATCCACCAACTGACACACAGAGCAAGACATAAGACGTTTGGAGGCCGCGCCTGTGAGGAGAAGGGAAAAGGGAAGCTGCATGTGCTGCAGACTAGGACTACAGGGGTCCAAACCATCTTTAGGGAAGCAGAGAGACACAACAGACCTACTTGCAAACACAGATCTGAGTGGGAACAAATCAGATACATCCAAACAGTAGAAAACCAGCTTCAGACTGACAGGAGCTGGGTTTATATGTGCTGCAGACTACAGGGGATTGGCTGCTGGGGAATACCACACCCAGCCAGCTCAATTAATCCTTAACTGAGGAGCTGTGCTGCTAAGAACCTTAGTACTACAGATCCCAGCAGCACACGTAACAGGTGGCATTGAGTGCATCACTCCACTGTTTGTGGTTGAGGATTGTCCCTTCCGGTCAACAGAGATGGTCATGTGATCAACACCAGTAAAGTTTGACCAATCCACAACCACAAACAGCGATGTGATAAACTCAATGCCGCCACTATCGGTTGCATTCTCTTTGTAAGAGAGACTATAGTGAGTGAATTCTTGCTTGTCACCAGGTTGGTGGCCATATTTTCATGGAACAACTGTTGCTTAGATTCATTCTATCAAGAGATGATGGTTGTGCCACTCTAACACAGCCATTCATTCACTTGCCCACCATGTAAAGCTACATTCCAAAATCTACTTACAGGACACATGGCTAAGCCTACAATAGAGGGAATACCTATTGGATTTCAGGGTACAACTGAATAAATTCCAGGCTCCGTTGCCCACTTGTAGAGCCATTAAGCGGTCCGTGGATAAAGATCCCATCTGGGGACAAGTCCGGGGACCTTGGGTATGTAATTTCATCTCCCCTCACAGATACGATCCATAAGGGAAGATGAAACTTTAACTTTTTAAACTTTTTTTTTTACACTTTTTAACTTTCCATGATCACCGTTATCCGATGGATAACAGTGATCATGTGACCGGGAACCGCATACAGCAGTCCCGAGTGACATCTCCCTACACTCAACTATCTTTGACAGCCAGGTGCAGGGGAATTTTAAATTTTCCGGGGTCTCCAGCCTTCTGCGCATGCGCGTCACATTCCCCGGCGTGGCAGGTCCTAATCGCCGGGGAACATCATGGAGGACCGGGGTGAGTATTTTAACCTCCCCTAATGGATCCGATCCATGAGAGGAGCTGAAACTTTAACTTTTTTGAACTTTTTATTCACTTTTCCGTGATCGCCATTATCCAATAGATAATGGCAATCACTGGCCCGGGGACCGCTTGCCGTGGTCTCCGGTGACATCTTCTGCCTCGCAGCTACCTTCAGGAGCCGGGTGCAAGGAGATTTCAAATTTGCCGGAGCTCCCGACCTCCTGCGCATGCAGCTGATGTATTGATGCCTGGGGTGCATGTGCAGAACACCGGCGTCATGTCCTGGACGACCAGATCACTGCAGGACAGCACAGAGGACCAGTGTGAGGATCCGATCCATCATGGCAGAATCTTTAACTTTTTAAAAACTTTTTGGGTCTTTAATGCAATCGGCACTATCCACTGGATAGCGCCGATCACATTGCCGGGGAAGACTCCCCATGGCCCGGGATGACAGCTCCATGCTGTTGGGTACCTCCAGGCACCAACAGCATGGAGCGGTCACGTCTATAGCCCACGTGGCTTTAATCCCCGCAGGAAGCACGTTTTTACGTCCTAGTCCTTGGCTAGGGCATAACACCACTATGGGCTGGTCACTAAGAGGTTATTGAAGCTCTTCAAGTTATTGTAAGTTCTTTTTTTTATATTTCTAGCATTATTTGAGTATTAAGAATGCTAACCATTTATGTAAATCCAGATGAATTTAGCCATTCGCAGTCTGTGATCCCAGACAATAAAAATATTCTTGAAGTTACCTTGAATAAATATTGTTAAGTAATGAATGATATGTTAATGAATGAAATGTGGAGAACTTTCTTTGTTCTGGCTTTATATAAGCTGAGAAATCTATTTCAATGATCTTACTAACTAACTGTACAAAGGAACAACTTGAAACAACACTTTTGCAAAGCTAAGTGTGAAAGACGGTTCTAATTGTAAAAGCTGCAAGAACTTCATAAGTATGAAGGTAAGAAGACAAATAAAAAACAATTATACATATGTACATCACAAGGGCTGAAGCACACAAATGCATTACAGCTACACACAACCTACAAGCTGCATGCAGAAGTTGATTGAGAGGAGGGTGGGTGATGAGTGCATTTTTTATTGGCCATTATCAATTGGCTTCATCCAATAGATAATGGCCAATGATGCTTAACCTTCAAGCTCCTTCAATTCATGAATTGGTGAGTGAGAGCTGCCTCTGATTGCTGAGGGCTGTGACCAATCAGAGGCAGCCCATTCAGCAGGCAGGGATTTTAAATCCCCGCCTGCTGAATACTACACAGAGCAGTTCAGGAGAACTGCCGGCCGGACGTGGCTGAACTCCGGCAGCCTGGAAAAGGTGAGTATACTTTTTTTTTTATTTTTACACATTTTAGGATGGTTTTCAGGGAAGGGCTTATATTTTAAAGCCGCTCCTGAAAATTCATCCAACGCTCGCCGGCAGTCCATTGCTTTCAATGGAGCCGGCTGTATTACCGGCTCCATTGAATTCAATGGGTGAACATCGTTCTTCTCTGCCACAGCTGTTACAGCTGTGGCAGAGGAGAACGATCTTTAAGTATATGTTCTCAAAGGGGTCGACGCTGCTGCAGCCGGCCCCATTGAGGGCGTATATAGAACACAGCGATGCGCAGAACGCAGATAGGCGCATTCTGCGCATCGCTGTGTCCTATAATTGATCGCACATCCGCATAAAAAGCGGATATGTGACTGATCCCATTGGGATGCATTTGTTCTATAGATCTGCAGATCACAAGCGCGTCTGCTGATCGGACCAAAAAACGGTCGTGTGACCGAGGCCTAAGGCTCATATCACATATATCGTAATCTGACTTATGCTGAGAAAATCCAAACTACAGCTGCTTGCCGTGATTAGCGTACCACTAGAGGCCCCTCATAACTGCAAGCGATTGTCCAAAATCATCTACCCCTTTTTTTAAATAAATTCTTTATTTAAAGAAGGAAATGACTTGGGCGTCCATGAGCCTGTCAACGGTTTACCAGTTGTCCTTTCTTAGACCACTTTTATTAGGTACTAACCGCTGACCCAACCCACCCATTTAGAGATGTTCTGACCCAATCATCTAGCCATCACAATTTGGCCCATTTTTCCCACTTCCAGCTGATTGATTTTAAGAACTGACTGTTTATTTGCTGCCTAATTTCAGACACCCTTAAAGTGACCTTCCAGTTTTGGGACAAAATTCTTTCCCAAGACCAGAGAAAAAGGGGGTATATTGACTGCATTTGTTCTTCCCTGCCATCTCCCTAATTCATCAGTTCCAGGTCATGTTTTTGGCCATCCAGACTCAATCTTGACACAATCTTCAGACTACCTAATCCCCACAGTGCTATGGTAGTGTCAGACTATCAATGCACTATACTTGCTCTCTGTTTATCCCAAACTGTTCATGTGATCAGCACTGGCCAATAAGAAAGTAGTAGTTAGAAAATTGCTACAGCCTTCTTGGATGGCCAAAAATGGAGCCCAGATCTGGCAGATCGGAAGGGTGGTGGAGAAGTACAACTACAGGTAGTTTACCCCTTCCTGTCGTGGAACATAATTATTTCCTAAAACCAGTCGCTTTAACATTATGGCTGATCAGTATATATTGTAATGTGTTAGTGGGTTCCACTGAATAACAAATCAGCTGTGATATGACAACAAACTCGTCAGCGCATCTGTATAACGAGCATGAGCCTCCGTGCAATCAGCGTGCATTAATGCCATTCACATGCAGAGAAGCACCTGGATTTTAGTTGGTAAGAGGCAGATGAGCATCTAATATATAAAATGATGCTAATTCTAATTATTGGATGATACAGGTACCTGGAGTATATCACAATTCACAAAGAATGTTTACTGTCATTTCCGAATTGCTGTGATTAGGCATTTCACGGCGACGCTCAGTCGGGAGTTCCTATTGAGTTCAATAAATCCAACTAATTGCCATGAAGTTGATCTGCACTAATTACAGACAATTCAATATTTAATAAATGGCGGCAAAAGTGATTCAATGGCTGACAAAGTTACAGAAATGGGAGATCATAAACAAGCAGGTGCCTTGTACAATTAAGATTAGGCAACAGGTAATAAAGTGAAGAATTAACCCCGCATGTTCTAGACCTCCTTTCATATCTGTATTGTATTTGATGCAAAGAAAAAAACATTTGCCTTAGGTCTTTTTCACATGGGCGATCTGTTTCTACACTGCGGCCAAAAATTACATGAACGAGAAAATGGTCGCGGCTAAAATTCACGTTTTCTCGTCCATTCACGCGACCGGCTGCAGCCTATTCCCGAAAAAATACAAAGCAGCCCCTAAACCCCTTGATCGGCAGAAATCCTCCCAAACACTTTAAAGGCCTCAATAGAGGCACCTGGGTTTTTTTCGCAGTGCTAGACGTTGCTAAACTCCCTTCTTTTTCTGACAGCTCCCATAGGAGTCTATGGGAGCTGTCAGCATATATCAGTCGAAAACAACAAGACCTATCTTTTCGGGCTGCATATACAATGGTCCGCGTATGTCCTATTTTTGCCAGCTCGATGATTCTACGTGGCTAAACATCAGCCACCTGAACTAATGCATTGGAAACTAATGCTACTGATAGTCGTGGTTTTCAGCTTAATTGCGGCTTAATAGTATTTGTGTGTGTATACACATTGAATAGAGCCCATTGATGTCAATGGGTTTATTCACATGTATTTTATGTGCGCATTTCAGCCGTGTAAAAAAAAGATAGAACATGCTCTATATTTCTGCATAATTGCACACCAAAGTTCCCCTATATAAGTTAATAGGGGGTGCTTCTTCTCAAAACAGCACCAAGCCAGTCACATGTAAGGATGCCAGTGCATGCAAAAAAGTGCGCACTAGTGAACTCCAAAAGCCTCATGTACCTAAAACATAACTTTTATTGATGCATTAAAGGGCCACTCCAGTAAAAAAAAATAACTTTTTCATCCCTGCCCTACCCCTCACCGGATCGTCTGTCACAAGACTCTTATGTAATTCACACTCACTTCCATGCAGTATAAGTCTGATGTTTATCAGGCACCATCTTCATGTTGAGATTTCTCCTTTTTCTCTGTGTCACTATTCTGTGCTACTAAACTCATGATGCATCAGCACAATATCACATAAGCAAATAGAGTCTGTACCATCTCAGTCTGCAGGGAAGACACTGCCATTACCTTCTGTATTCATCTAAATAAACTAAAGACCATAATTATACAGTCAGGAGGATGAGCTGTGATTTCCTTCATTATAACTGTATGACAGGGGCCTCTAATCATCACCAGCAGTTGTGAGTGTCTGTGTCCATCACACAGGAATTATGCTGACTGAGAAATTGACTAATTTGAGAATACGTAAAACCAAGTAAATGTTAGGTGGTCAAAATGAGATCACATGACCCATCTGAGGAAAAGGTCTCCACGAAGTTTTGGATACAACAGAATAACTAACCAAAGTAATACTAGCTGACTTATATATACTGGCCAATGTTAAAAATACATTGCGGGATTAAAGCTGAGTGCCCCATGCCATGGCACAGCTGCAAGGTCCTAGCAGACGCAGATCTGCCCTGTCACTACAAGGGGATGTTTTCCACTGTAACTGGGGCATATGGATGGATGCTGCTCATATGGATGCCCCAGCTACAGTGGAAAAGTGTGAAATTCAAAAAAAAAATGTGAATGACCCCCTGAGGTCATGGGAGTCAATGATGTTAAAAAAAATGAAAAAAAAAAAAAACCCCTGTGAAAAAAAAATATAAAAACAGCCCTAGATGTCATGGTGGGGAAAAAACACAGCAAAAAAAGTTTGGTAGCTGAAGAAAATAAAATAGCGCCATAAACTTACCACATGGGTAAAATCCCTAAAAAGTATCTGGCCCTTTTGGAAGAAAACGCCTTGGTCCATAAGGGGTTAAAGGTAAGTGATGTCAGTGCAGGGTGGACAATTGCTATACAGAATATACAGTATATTCTTCCCTCCCCATTTCGTTCCACGGTTCAATTACTGTTAACAGTACAGTAGCTGGCGGTCTTTTTTCTATACAGATCAGTTTTACACTCTTTTTCGACAATTTGATTGGCACAGAACAATAAAAGATTCATGACAGCTCATCTGAAGAACCTGATATCACCTGCATCATTGGGCGCTAATATCACGGAAAAATATGTCCTGTACATGGTTTTTTTTTCTTTTGTGTTCACAACAAAACTGCGATTATTTATGTCTGGTAATTCGCTCTTAAACGAGCGCAGTACGCTTGGCCTTCTTTCTGTCAGCCAGCCAGACACCTAGAACTGACAAGCCTTATAACTCCTTTTACACTGGAACGGCTCATGAATTATTAACATGACCCAGAAAACATTAGAATCAAATGCTAAAAAAAAAGGCGCTTGAGAGTATTTGTGCATATTTCATCCGTCCTCTTCCTCCAGATATTGTACATATCTAGAAAACTCCATAAATAGACGTGTCAGGAGAATTCGGCAGTGGACGGAAACTTTGGGGTAGACTTATTAATACTGTCAAAAATAAAGACAAGAGGAACCTAGAAGAAACGGGGTGACGATGCGCCAAATTAATCACAGGGCGCACGCTGCGTAATAGATTGGTGCATCTTGTTTGACGTGTCAGTCACTTTTTTCTTCTTTACACCACTTCTTCGCTTACAGTCCTTACAGAATTTTGACCCAAAATTGTGGTACACAACAATAATAGATTTGGCACATGTTAGTACTCCGCCTAGACCTCGCACTGCAGTCCGAATCTTTAAATGGATAGATAGATAGATAGATAGATAGATAGATAGATAGATAGATAGATAGATAGATAGATAGATAGATAGAGCATAGAGTCATAGAATGGTAGAGTTGGAAGGGACCTCCAGGGTCCGACCCCCAGCTCAGTGCAGGATTCACTAAATCATCCTATACAGATAATTGTCCAGCCTTTGTTTGAAGACTTCCATTGAAGGAGAACTCACCACCTCCTGAGACAACTGTCGCGGCTTGTCTTTCGCTACAGTGTCGTGGCATGGTGGCCTCGACACAGGCCAAGATCTGTCACTGCGTTATGCAGGACAAGGGTTAATGCACCATGTGCAGAGACTGCTGGTGCTGTCTGTCTTTGCTGCATGCTTGATTAGTCATGCCTGGGAGAGGGTTGGAGGTGTGCTTCCCTAATTGCTGTGCTAGTCTTCAGGTTTGGAGTGGCTTTATATTCTCACCCCTCCCTTGGCTCAATGCTGAATAATAAATAGTAGTTAGTCCCACACAAATATTGGGGTAACTTAAAAACATACAGTAGGGCCTGCGCTACACCACACCTAGATGCTGGATGCCAAATGGAAGAGAAAAGAATATTGCTTACTTGAGGAGGGACCCCCTTCCTGGAGATCCCTCATACAGAGAAAATCACTCTATAGGCCATTCACATATATGAGGGATCTCTAAAAAGGGGGGTCCCTCCTCAAGTAAGCAATATTCTTTTCTCTTTCATTTGGCATCCAGCATCTACCGTGTTTCCCCTGAAAATAAGACACCCCCTGAAAATGAGACACCCCCTGAAATTTGCAGAAGTCCCAAATATAAGGCACCCCCCGATAGTAAGGCATAGTAAAGTGTGCAGGCAAGTCAAGAGGCCTGTCCCCTGCTGCCATCCCCGTTGTCTCCTACCTCCAGATGTATAGGTAGATCTGCAGACAGTCTCCTGTTATCCTGTCCCTGCTGTGCTGTAAGAGTGTGCTGTTGTGAGCTCCCCTTGCTGGCTGGAAAAGTCCATACTGTACGTTCTGTTCCTGCTGTACATATCTGCAGTGATGAGCTCCCCCTGGTGGCCGGAAGCTGCAATACCATCCCTGCTTACAAGTGGTACAGGAACTTCTGTCTGCAGACAGGTACGTTACTTTACAGCCCTTATATTTTTATGGTTCTGTGTGTGAGTCAGGCAACCTATGTGTGATTCTTAAGGCTGGGTTCTCACAGAGCGTATTTCCAGTGGAAATCTCGCAGTTTGGCCACAGCGATAAACAGCGAGATTTCCGCCGGGAAAGCACTGCTTCAAAACCCACGGCACTCAGCCGCTTGTTTTGAAGCGACCTGGCTGCACGCTTTTCCGTTTCTGTGGCCGGTGAATCCGCACCACAACACCGGCTTCTCCCAGCTTTGCCGTGACAGATTTGCTGTCCCATGTGGACGAGATTTCTGAGAAATTCCGTCCACAAAGCTGGCCAATTGAGGGATTAGCGGCCACAGACGGATTTGCCGTGGCGAAATAAGACACCCCCTGAAAATAAGACATAGCGCATATTTGGGAGCAAAAATTAATATAAGACGCGTCTTATTTTCGGGGAAACAGGGTAGGTGTGGTATAACGCAGGCCCTACTGTATTTTTTTAAGTTACCCCAATATTTGTGTGGGACTAACTACTATTTATTGTTCATACCCTGGGCACCGCACAGTGCCTGGTGTTTTTCTGTTTGGGCTCATCAGCTCTCCATTTTTAGTGGATAACACCAATGGTGCAATATTTAATATATATATATTATAAACATTTTAAGCTCGGACCGCTTCAGCCTGAGCGCTCTCCTATCAATTTTGTTTTGTTTGGCTCAATGCTGCTTATTCAGTTCCCTAGAGGAAAGGCTGGAGTCTGGTGTTCCTCTAGGCTGGGTGAATTTCTGCTGTTGCTTACTATCAGTTGTATTTTGGTTTCCATTACTATTGTTACTTTGTGGTGTCAGTTTATCTCTCCAGGGGTTCCTATAGGGACAAACCGGGCCCAGAAAGAAGACCATGGGGCAGCCTTTTATCGAGGCGATGATTTGCTTTAGGCCTCCTTCCCACGAACGGATTTCCGCCGCGTAATTCGCGGCGAAAATCCGCTGCGTTGCCCGCAGCTATTAGGTTCTATTGAACCTAATAGCACAATGCTCACGATGCGTAATTCCACCGCGGAATTACGCACCGCGATTTCTCCCGTCCTCACCCGCAGCATGCTCTATTTTCTGCGGGTGAGGACGGGCTGTACGCACTGACGGCTTCCATTGCAGTCAATGGAAGCCGTCCGTTCACGCTATCTCCCGCTGTAACCAGCGGGAGATAGCGTGAAAAAACGCTTTCCCGCCCACCGCCGCGCGTCATATGACGCCATATGACGCGGCCGGCCGCGTCACGTGACACGGCCGGCCGTGCACGTGACACGGCTGGTGACGGGGCGGCGGTGGGCGGTGACGGGCGGTGACGCGGCGGCGGTGGGCGGGGAAGCGATTTCACGCTATCTCCCGCAGGTAAGTATAGGGGCTCTGGGGGGCGCCGTGACGGGCTTCACTGCGTAATATTACGCGGCGGACCCCGTCACGCTCGTGGGAAGGAGGCCTTAGGCAGGAACCCATCACCTCCCTGCTAGGTTAGGACCAGGCTTTCTTTCCCCTGGAGTGGTGCTACTGATCTGCATAGTGTTGCCCTGCGCCCTGCTTTTGTGCCACACAGGCTTTACACACTGGCTTTCAGATTTCTGGTGTGGCGTGCACTGTTCTACAGTGCAGAGTGTTACAACTACTGTAGTGTGAACATCACCCTGCGACCGTGCGGAGCGTGGTGCTCAGTTGCTGCACAGACGTGACAGTAACCTGTTCCACTCATTCATCACCCTCAATGTCTAATATCTAATCTGTGTCTCCTCCCTTTCAGTTTCATCCCATTGCTTCTAGTCGTTCCTTGTGCAAATGAGAATAGGGCTGATCCCTCTGCAGTGTAACAACCCTTCAGATATTTGTAGGCCGCTATTAAGTCTCCTCTCAGACTTCTTTTTGCAAGCTAAACATTGGTAACTAGATAGATAGATATTCGATAGATAGATATGCGATAGATAGATATGCGATAGATAGATATGCGATAGATAGATATGCGATAGATAGATATGCGATAGATAGATATGCGATAGATAGATATGCGATAGATAGATATGCGATAGATAGATATGAGATAGATAGATATGATAGAGATAGATATGATAGAGATAGATATGATAGAGATAGATATGATAGAGATAGATATGAGATAGATATGAGATAGATAGATATGAGATAGATAGATGAGATAGACAGATATGAGATAGATAGATATGAGATAGATAGATATGAGATAGATAGATATGTGATAGATAGATATGTGATAGATAGATATGTGATAGATAGATATGTGATAGATAGATATGAGATAGATAGATATGAGATAGATAGATAGATATGAGATAGATAGATATGATAGAGATAGATATGATAGATAGATAGATAGATAGATAGATAGATAGATATGAGATAGATAGATATGAGATAGATAGATATGTGATAGATAGATATGAGATAGATAGATATGTGATAGATAGATATAAGATAGATAGATAGATATGAGATAGATAGATATGAGATAGATAGATATGATAGAGATAGATATGAGATAGATAGATAGATATGAGATAGATAGATATGTGATAGATAGATATGAGATAGATAGATATGAGATAGATAGATATAAGATAGATAGATAGATATGAGATAGATAGATATGAGATAGATAGATATGATAGAGATAGATATGAGATAGATAGATAGATAGATAGATAGATATGCGATAGATAGATATGCGATAGATAGATATGTGATAGATAGATATGTGATAGATAGATATGTGATAGATAGATATGTGATAGATAGATATGAGATAGATAGATAGATAGATAGATATGAGATAGATAGATAGATAGATATGAGATAGATAGATATGAGATAGATAGATATGAGATAGATAGATATGATAGAGATAGATATGATAGATAGATAGATAGATAGATAGATAGATAGATAGATAGATAGATATGAGATAGATAGATATGTGATAGATAGATATGTGATAGATAGATATGTGATAGATAGATATGTGATAGATAGATATGAGATAGATAGATTTGATAGACATAGATAGATAGATAGATAGATATGAGATAGATAGATATGAGATAGATAGATATGTGATAGATAGATATGTGATAGATAGATATGAGATAGATAGATATGAGATAGATAGATATGATAGAGATAGATAGATAGATATGAGATAGATAGATATGAGATAGATAGATATGTGATAGATAGATATGAGATAGATAGATATGATAGAGATAGATAGATAGATATGAGATAGATAGATATGAGATAGATAGATATGAGATAGATAGATATGAGATAGATAGATATGATAGAGATAGATAGATAGATATGTGATAGATAGATATGTGATAGATAGATATGAGATAGATAGATATGAGATAGATAGATATGAGATAGATAGATATGATAGAGATAGATATGAGATAGATAGATAGATAGATATGCGATAGATAGATATGAGATAGATAGATATGAGATAGATAGATAGATAGATATGATAGAGATAGATATGGGATAGATAGATAGATTTTATAAGGATGTTTGCTCTTATATAATAGTAAGAAACACTAGGGTGACTTTAGGGCCCTCCAAATATAGTCTTCCCTTTTTTGCCTATATTGAATAAAGGTTACATTTTGAGGTATCAGATGACAAGTGTTCTCCATCTCGGTTTTGTACTCTTATATAAGAAGTCAGATTTCAAAAGGAAATATCCTTCTCCTTTAAGTATTGGATTTTCTTCACACTGATATTTCTAGGCTCACACCTGGCAACACATTATTACCATCAGGAGGAAGACAAGGGAATCCATTCACATGAATAACAACGTGTCTGATGTAGTTCCAAATAGCTACCCAGTGTTACAAGATTACAAGTGACAGGAACTATGAATTTCTATCCAATCGGGTCTGAATTCTCGCTTTTAAATTCGAAGCTAAATTATGAATGGTCATATTTTATTAATCAGCCTTTCTGAAAACTCCCTCCATTAAAATGGCAAATAATCTCCTTGGAGATTGAATATTTAAGCCATGAAAGCTTCTATCTGTATATGCGCTCCATAAGAAGTGAGCGGCCTTGAAGATTCACAAAGCGTGTTTTACATAAAAACTTTTCAATGTGTTTGGTGCCCTAGAGGAAAAGCAACATTGATGCGCAAAGTAGAGTCTAACCAATCCCAAAGGTCATATGAGGATTAAGAAGAGCATGCTGGGTGAAGAATAGAAGACCTCAAAGTAGCAACCATGTTGATGCTACCATTCTTCTAGTGTCCACCAGTGTTGTTGGTTGACCAATCTACTGGGCATCTACAGTACATTAAAAAAGTTGTCGCACAAAGCCATTCATCTAATTACCGTGGGGTGGGCTTCTCTAACCCTCCGTCATGAGCTATAATTGATGGATGGAGTAGAAAATGAATGGCCATGCATGTAATTCCTGAAAGGAATTGTGCGACCAGACTGGAATGTGCACATACAAAGTAAGGGCCCTTTTACATTCAATGATTCTAGTTCAGATTCTCACTTGATTCTGGGAATCTGAATGATAATCGTTCATTCTTACATCATTGGTCTCGTTGTTCACTTGTCTCACTCCCACCCACTTTCAGCTGGACTTGTCCAATGGGTTTCCATTTTTCTGAGGCATTCTAGATCCACCAGACATCTAAATTACTGAATCACAAAGCATGTTATTTTACTATAGATTATACCATGGTCCCACCCCCTGGAATTTTAAGTTGGACCATAAAAAGTATGTGTACGAAATTTGGTTGGGATCCATCAAGGCACGCAGAAGCCTATGAAGAATATGCAAACAAATGTTCACTTTTATATATATAGATAGAATATATTAGTACAGCATATTTTCTATTATACTTACCATCTAAAGTGTACCTGCCTCCGTACTTGGGTCCTTAATCTATATAAGGAAGACACACTACATGATAAAACCCTATTGATGTCTGCAGTTGGCACCTGATAATGGACCTGGACCCCTAGAGCTCACCTCTATTGTGGTCTTCACCATCTTTTAACTGTGCCACTAGGGTCATCAATAAGTGTTATGTTCATTAGGCTAATGACTTCTGTCTAATCTTATTGTTCTTAGATGTAACTGTTGAGACTACTCACCTACAAAAGATTTTTCATTTTTACTTATTAATAACCAATTAAATTAACTTTTTAACTAGGTCACCTCAGGAAGACGCATAGGAACGATAATGAATGTGTTACTTACAGTGAACTCGATAAATATAGCACTGGTTTTAAATGGGGACTTGCTTGTTCTATTTAAAAGAGTGAAAGAAGTCAATTAACACGAAATATACAGCACACAGTCAAGTACTGCATATAGGAGAGGCATTTACAGGGGGGATAGATATGTAATGGGGCAGGAAGTCCCACGGATAGAATCGATGGTCAACATATCATGCCCAAGGAGGTTGTAACCTCTTCAGCCATCACTGGTCTGGGGGTCTACCGAGACTGGGAGAAGGAGTCGCCACAGAGTTTTCCCACTCTTCTTCCCTATTGCCTTGGATTGAATGGAGGCCACTAGAGATGAGCGAGTATACTCGCTAAGGCACATTACTCGAGCGAGTTGTGCCTTAGCCGAGTATCTCCATGCTCGTCTCTAAAGATTCGAAGGCCGGCGTCATTGAGAGGTGAGTTGCGGCGGGGAGCAGGGGGGAGCGGGAGCGAGAGAGGGAGAGAGAAAGATCTCTCCTCTGTTCCTCCCTGCTCTCCCCTGCAGCTACCCGCCCCCCACGGCCCCCGAATCTTTAGAGACGAGCCATTACTAAGCCTTAGGGGGGCAAAAGAGTGTAAAAATGGTATCCCTGGGTAGTGGAAAAACATCGCCTATCAGATGAATGCAGGTTGCTGTTGCACCATGCTGATGGGAGGTCAGATTTTGGTGAAAGCAGCATGAATCGATGACCCCTTGCTTTTAAACTGTCAGATCATCTCAGTACATACCTCCATCTAATTTAAAGCAACTACAAAAAGCTGTCCGCAGGGGCCGATATTCCTGCAGGAAAATTTCCACAGTTAGTGGAATCTATGCCACAATGAATTGCTGCAGTTCGTATAGCCAAAAGAGGTCCAAGGCGCTACTAGATGAGGGTCTCTAATAAAGTGTCCATTCCATGTACTATACAAATATGGTAGACATTTACTATGGAGTCCTAGGATTTCTGTGTAGCCCTTGCCAACCGGTAGCCCTGCTGTAAAATGGTAATTCATGAACACTGCATAATATTTTTGTAATATAAGAAAGAAATGATTTCACACTTCATTTATGCTAGAAAAGGTCAATGGCATCTCCTCTGCCGGCATGGAGAGTATTCTTAAAATGTAATTTTATGTGTCTATTCCAACTGGAATATACAGTTAATCTCCCTGTTCTGTATCTTTCTGGCAGACACACTGAAATAGGTCTTGCAGGCAAATATAACGAGTTCCACTGAGCTTGATGAGAGAGGACGATAAAGAAATACGGGAGGCGGTAACCTGTGGCTCCCAGTTGGTCGTAGGACTTTGCATCCTAATATGAAATTCTGAGATCTGCAGCTTCTGTGACATTTTTATAGCATTTCACAGTTTAAATCCATAAAAAGGTTACGTAACTTTGTAAATACATTGCTTTACTCATTTTAGACTGATTGTGATTTATTTCATGTTTTCTTCTCCAGCCACCTCCAAAGTAAAAGCTACAATTTTGCTAGCAGCTGTTTGGAATATGACTGGTGGCCTTGAATACAGATGTGCTAAGAACAGAAATTATCCCCTTTCTACAGTATAGGGAATAACTATCTGATCAATGGACGTCTGACCCCTACTCAAAGGTCTAGAGTAGAGCTGAGCGAGTATACTCGGTAAGGCACATTACTCGAGTGAGTAGTGCCTTAGCCGAGTATCTCCCCGCTCGTCTCTAAAGATTCGGGGACCGGCGTGGGTGACAGGTGAGTTGCGGTGGGGAGAGAGAGGGAGAGAGAGATCTCCCCTCCGTTCATCCCTGCTCTCCCCCGCTGCTCCCCGCCCCCCGCCGGCCCCCGAATCTTTAGAGACGAGCGGGGAGATAATCGGCTAAGGCACTACTCGCTCGAGTAATGTGCCTTAGCGAGTATACTCGCTCATCTCTAGTCTAGAGACATGCACACAGCTGTTCCATTTATTTTGGCAGTACTACTGCAGATAGCCGAGTTCAAGTGCTTGTGTCAGGACTCGAACCCAGGAGCTCCTGCACATTGGGTAGCAGCTCTACCTACTGAACCTAGCCTTGTTTCCAGCTCCTGCTTCTCCAGTTCTTTTTTTGGCTCCGCCTTGACTGCTGAATAGAGACACTACATAAACCTTTCTCTGTCTCTCCTTCAGTGCATGGTTATCACTCCCAGCCTGTAACCTAGCTCCCCAACTTCCTGCTTCTCCATTTAATGACAGACACTACTTGTATATGGAGCTTGGCGTTCCCCAACTCCTCTACTTGCCTGCTCCTCCTGAACTGCAACAGATACTACTTGTGCACCGACCTTGGCTTTCCACGACCCCGCTACTGATCCACAATGGATACAACCTAGTGACTCCAACCTAGAACCGGACTGTTACAAAATAACCACGCCCAAACTGGAGTCTGTTGTGGCCACCCTGAGGAAACAAGTTACAGAGCTCCAAGAGTTTGTGCCTCCTACCAGGAAAGGGTTGTTGGAATGCAAAGAGAGATAGATGTGTTACAAAGGCAACTCCTGGAGGTGCACAATTCGGTTTCTGATGTCCGCATTCCACTGAAAACAAAATTTGGTGGAGATCTTCGCCAATACCGAGCATCCCTGAATCAGTGCTGAATCTACTTTCAGGTGCAACCCACTTTGTTTACCAGTGACAGGAAGTAGGTATTCTTTATTATCAACCTCCTCACTGATGAGGCGCTTGCATGGAACTCACAAAGCTGACATTCCGGGTCCAGAGTCAGAGGCCATCCCATCACTCACTCAAGAAAAAAAATAAGATACATCCCCCATCTTTTCACTTTGGCATTCCGATACAGGAGGATGGTCAACAGCAATTCAATGGCATCTGCAGTAAGAAATAACCCGATCAACTACCCCCTCATCGGCCATATGATTGTCCCATAGAAATGCTCCCTGGAACAACCATTCCTTTTGGGCGTATTTACAATCTTTCTGAACCAGAATTAAAGGTACACAGAGAATACCTGTATGAAAATCTAAAGAAAGGTTTATTTTGACCTTCTTCGTCCCCAGCAGGGGAACCCTTGTTTTTTTTACAGAAAAGACTCAACCTTGTGGCCATGCATTGATTATAGGGAACTAAATAAAGTTACTGTTAAGAATCGCTACCCTCTCCTCTTAATTCCGGAATTGCTGAAGAAACTCCGTTCTGCCAAGATCTTACCAAATTCGATCTGAGAAGGGCCTATAACCTCATAAGGATCTGCCCAGGGGATGAGTGGAAGACCACTTTTAGGACGAGATATGGACATTTTGAATACCTGGCTATGTCTTTTGGCTTTTGCAATGCTCCCGCCACCTTTCAGCATTTTATTACTGATGTGTTTTGAGATTTTTTGGATCAATTTTTGGTTGCTTACCTCGATGACATTCTTATATTTTCTGACAGCTTGGAGGAACATGTCCGGCATGTCCAAGACTAGTATGTCTTCCAAGACTAGCAAAATTAAAGCCGTGGCCCACTCCAAGAAACCTAAAAGACGTGCAACCCTTTATAGGATTTTAAATTTCTACCAGAGATTCATTGAAGACTTCTCAAAAATCATCTTACCCATCACTTCACTCGCAAAGAAATTCAAAATGTATTCATGGTCTCCAGAAGCACAGGGCGCCTTCAAGAAACTAAAAGGTCCATTCACTTCTGCACCAGTACTGCTTTATCCAAATCCAAAATTACCCTTTGATGTGGAAGAGGACACCTCAGATTCTGCTGTGGGAACTGTCCTGTCTCAATGAGTCAGAGACAAGATGCAACTGTACCCATTGGTGTTTTTGTCCCATATAATGTCACCAGTTGAAAGAAACTATGACATTGGGAATAAAGAACTGTTAGCCAAGAAAGTTGCCCTCTCTGAATGGAGACATCTTTTGGAAGGTGCCAATCACCCTGTAATTGTCCCTACTGACGACAAAAATCTAGAATTTATTCATGCAGCTAAGAGACTGTCAGCAAGACTAGCACATTGGGCATTATTCTTCTCCAGATTTAATTTTACCATCTCTTATAAGTCTGGTTCAAGAAATGGCAAGGCTGATGCCTTATCCAGGATCCTGGCTGAGCTAGAGGAAGGGTCTAATACAGACTGTACCATCTTGTCTCCCTCCCCCCCCCCCCCAAAAAAAAAAAAAAATTGGGGATACTTGACTCAAGAGAATGTTTTTCAAGATTCAAAGATAGATATTGAGATGACACTTTTCTCAATCATCCTTCCAAGGATGTGGATCTTTCTTTTAAGGAGGGGTTTTATGCGCAGGGAACCAGACTGTATGTCCCTAATTCTAGTCGATTTAAAGTACTTAAACTGGTCCATGACTTTAAACTTGCAGGCCATCTTGGAGTCGCAAAGACTCAGGAACTATTGCTTCATTCATTCTGGTGGCCTAATTGTAAGAACAATGTGAAAAAACATATTGCCTCCTATGTAACGTGTGCACGAAACGGACAACACGATCTCCTCCATTGGGACTTCTTCAACCTCTTCCAGTCCTATTTAGGCCTGGGGAATCAATATCAATTGATTTTATTGTGGGTCCCCCCCCCCTTCGAAAGAATTGACTACCATCCTTGTTGTGGTGGACTGACTCACAAAAATGGCCCATTTTATTCCCATCAAGGAGATTCCCACTGCTGAACAAACTGCGGAATTAATGATTAAAGAGATATTTAGACTACATTGCATTCCTGATAATGTGGTTTCTGATAGAGGGGTGTCGTTCACCTCAAGGTTTTGGAAAAGTTTCAGTACTGCCCTAAGGATTACTATCAACTTGTCTTCCATCCCAAGTCCAAGAGTCAGACCGAAAGGACCAACCAGACTCTTGAGAAATACCTCTGCTCTTTCATTTTCTACCTCCAGAATGATTGGATGGACTACTTACCTACAGCAGAATTCGCCTATAACAACTCCAGATTCCACATTACAAAGTCGTTTTTTTGCCAACTCTGGTCTACATCTGGTGTTCATTCCGGATCTTCCAGTGAATACTACCATTCCCACGGTTGCTCACAGGCTAACTACGTTACAGGAAACTCTGAGAAAACTGAGGGAAATGCTACAAAAAGGTGGTGGATAGTCACCGCAAAGCTTCTTCTACCTTCCAGGTGGGTGATAAGATTTGGCTGTTGACTAAAAACATAAAAATGCATTTCCCGCATATATAAGTTTTATCAGGCCTTTGCAGATTTCTGCCAAGTTGCCTTCCGTCTAAAACTCCCTGGCAGGCCTCGAATCCATGTGTCACCGTTCGAGGAAAACGCATTCCCAGAAAGAAGTGAAGGTCCATGGTGAGGAGTTTGATGAACCAAATAGAGGGAGGCTGCAGTACCTAGTGCACCTGGTATGGCCCAGTGGAGAACTCGTGGGAACCAGCCCACAATATCCATGCTCCCAGGCTCACGGATGAGTTTCACCCATAGGTACGCAGGAAAGCCGGCTCTCTGTGTTGTGGATTAGGTCCATGGTACGCAAACGGGTGGGAGTATAGTAGATTTTATGAAGGAACTTGACTTGGATTAACCTGTCCCTTGCACTGATCAAGGGCGGTCCTGAGCTGGCCAAAAGGCCATCTCGGTCGTCTGAGTCTAGGTCTGGTATGTCCAAGCCCCACTTTTCAAGAGCCCTGTCCTTCAGCGAGGCAAGACCCCTTGTCAGTTGTCTATAAAAACAGGAGAGCGGCTTCAGAGTGTTGGCCATCTGTGCCAACTCTTCTAGTCGGGCGAGTGTGAGGGGTATGTTCAGGCCTCCAAACTGGGCTCCGAGTGCATGACGGAGTTGGAAATATCTAAAAAGGAAGTTATTAGGAAGGCCCAGTCGCATCTGTAGTTGTGAGAAGGTACTAAGAGCACCATTCTCAACCACATCCGAGAGGGTAGTTATCACATGACGTCTCCAGAAGATAATGTCTGGCATTTCTTGCAAGTGCGGGAGGTTAGGATTTCTCCACAAGGGAGTATGAGGGGACCATTTTGCCGCCTCGTCCTGTATCCAAATTTTAAGAGTCACCCACATAGGTGTAGGCAGGGTAGTTATGTGTTAAGTAGGGCCCCTAGCAATAATCCTCTTAAACTTTGTTCAGGACTTACTATTCTACACTCAAGCCCCACCACTGGGTTATAATCAGTAGAAGACAGCCACCACCCCGCACATACCAGCAGACTAGCCTGGTAGTAGTAGTGAAAGTGGAGGAGGGCCAGTCCCCCTCCCTCCACAGCCAGACAGAGAGTTTCTAGTTTAATAGCTGTCATTGTCCCTCGTACCACTAATAGGGGTGACCGACTGTCATATGCGATGTCCCCCAGACCATCATACCAGCAGGGGGCAGTGTGCCGCTCCACAGCAAAGGCTAGATTGAGGCGCTCCAGACACGAACACGGCCGTCGTCAGCGCCCAAACTAAACCTGGATTCATCACTGTAGACAATCCGGTTCCACTCTGTAGCGTCCAGTTTATTTATTCACTACACCCCTGCATACAGAGGCGATGGTGCGTGTCAAAAGCAGTACATATAATGGGCGCCATTGGATCAAATGTCCTTTCAACCAAAAATGGTTCTGACAGGCACAGGAGCCCGCATAGATGGCGCCACCTGTCTCTCAATGGTGGATAACAAAACACTAGGAGCTGCTGGTGCTTGCAAGACGATCCTATCCACTAGTGGAGAGCCCGATCGCCTTGTTGTATGCCCTCATACATCCACTGATCCCAATACCTCCAAACAGTCTGGTCAGAGTGGCCCAGATGGCAATTCATCACTACTACCATCCAGCTTCTCCCATCCCAATAATGTGCCCCTCTCAGACTCTGGTAAGAGGGTGAAATCTCTTCTCTGCATCCTAGAGGCGTCTAGTGGTCAACAAGCTCTAGACAAGTGGAAGAAGAGGTCACTACACACAAGGAGCCTCCGAGAGCCTCTTATAGGCCAAGAGGGGAACCACGTTTAGGCCCTCAGATGGCAAGACCGTTCATCCAATCACCACAACTCTCATCATTTACAGATCTGCCTGAGATGGAACTGCATGCAGAGTTTTGCAGCAAAACGACAACTTCTTCTTCGGGCTTAGGGTTTTTTTGGATAAAAAGTGTATCTGCCTGCTGTTTCTCTTTAAAGGCCATTTTATAACCATTTAGTCGGATTTCAAAATATATCCCATTAGAATTGGTGGTAATCATAGTAGAGGGACATAGTTATAGAATGTTATTTTATCAAACTCACCTACATTTACCCCAGTCTACTTGTTATGTTTGGGTTGGAGATTGCGCTGGTTTAATATAGAGTTAGTAAGACCTATCTTCTGCTGACATCATCATTAACCAGGATGATAAAAGTCCTCCAGAAATGACAGCAGCCTTGTTATCCTTTCATCTGCTTCATATCACTGTCGACGATTTGTCATTCTTAAGGCTGTCCTGTGGCGAGCTCGGCAGATAGGTCTCATATATTTCTCTTTACCTTAGTAGGGTATAAAATACTAGCAGCTTATTACAGCTTCCCACTCCTGCAATGACGGGCGAACTTCATTAATTTTTTTTTTTTTTTTTCGCTCAATGCATAAAATAATATGACACCGGCTAGTCGTCATTTATTTCCTGCTTTTCACAATCGCCATCTGTTCTAATACTTCTTCTGTCATGAGTATCATTACATCTGCTTAAGAGCCTCAGACTGATATTCCTGACTAAGCCATGGACACGGGATAAAATATGGTGTTGTCTTTCCTGCATAATTCCACACTATATTACAGAGATTCTCATAGCTGCTCTTAAAGGGGATGTCCACTTTGAGGGTTCTACAAACATAAACTAATGACAATGTAACTCGCTGTAACTGACAATGCAATTTTCAAATACACTTAACCCTTTGCAATCCACTGTCTGACGTCTTCCTACATTCTGATTAAAGCTTGTACAGCTTCAAAGTCAGAAGACATTCGACAGGGTATTCTTACCGTCTATTGCTAGGCACTTCCCTGTCAAAGCCTCTCTGGCGCATACACTGACTTTAGCCAGCAGATGGCACCGTTGTATAACAGCAAAAAGAGGAAGCCTTTTAGGAAACCCTGAATCCAAAATTGGATTGTAAAGAGTTAAAGGGCCACTCTGGTGATTTGTTTTCATTCATTACCTAACTATCCCCCCGTTATATATTGTTTTGTTATTCCTTTCTATCGGTCACATCACTGCCAGCACACCTTTACTACTATGGGTTCTATCCTGACTAGCTAGGATTAATATCTTCTCTCCTGACTAGTTTAGATTAATTAGTCCTAAAGCTGTTAGCTGAGGTGGTGGCTGGTGATTGATAGCTTTGTCAGCCAATCAGTTTCTTCCCACTCCCTATATAACCTAGATCATCCTGGATGAGAGTGCCGGTTATAATGTAACGTTAGTCCTGGACTGCTAACAAAACCTTGAGATGACTTGGTACTGGAGCAGTCAAGACTAATGTGTTAGCTTGCTACACAGGTGGCTAGATGCAGGAGACAGAAATGAAAGGTAGCGATCAGAGCGGGGCACTCTGAACCCCTCCGACAAAACCCACCTTGCAGCGGAGCACCCATCCCGAAAGGGACAACCCCACTACTTCCACGAGGACAGGTCCAAGGTAAGGGGAATTAGAGTATAGTAAACCAGGGACAAACAGAAACTGACAATAAATAAAAGACGAGAACACAAAATGCCAGACAAACAGAAACACAGGGGATAAACCAGAACACAGGAGCCAGACGACAGCCACGAGCACTGAGCAAGCTTACTTGATCAGGAACACTGAAATATAACAGGTGCTCTAAACCAGGAAGAGCAGGGTTATATAGAGAGTGGGGAGAAACTGATTGGCTGACAAAGCTGTCAATCACCAGCCACCACCTCAGCTAACAGCTGCAGGACTAATTAACCCTAACTAATCAGGAGAGAAGCTATAAACCCTAGCTAGTCAGTATAGAACCCACAGTAGTAAAGGTGTCCTGGCAGTGACATGACAGCCTCCTTCTCCTCAGGTGGTCATGTGATCTCTGTTCTAACCAGCTCAGATTTACTTGGATTTATGTGCTCTCAAATTAGTCAGTTTCTCAGTCAGCATAATTCCTGTGTGATGATATTATATGGACCTTACCACAGGAGAGCTCACAAATGTACACATACATAGCTGGCGGTGCATATTGACCAACAACATTGAAGCGCAGTCCTTCACCCCTATCTTCACATTTCCTGAACATGACATCATATCATCTCAAGTGCTAATGCCGCCAACACCAGTCCAGCCTTCATTTAATTGTAAACCGTTGTCCAGTTTTTAAACAAGCAGTCACTGTCGTGCAAACATGTCACCACGGAGGGTTCAACGCCGCCGTGAAGCTAATGCAGCTTACATAATACAGCAACAAGCCACGATGTCACTTCAGCGAGCAGCTGAAGTTTATAAATCTCGTGCAGCTGATATGCAAAAGCAACAAGCCAACATGTCTCGTCAGCAAGCAGCTGAAGTTCGTAAATCACGTGCAGCTCATATGCGAAAGCAACAAGTGAACATGTCTCCTCAGCGAGCTGCTGAAGTTCATGAATCACATGGTCAGCAAAATTGCAAATAATAGCAATAGCTTACTATTTGCACGGAAATATTTTGACTAACTTCAATCTCTTTTACTATATTATATTAGTAAGTGGTACATTGTGCCACCAGAAACACTAGTACTAGTCAAAATACTAAAGACCACCTGTTCATGAGTGAGTGTGAGTTACGTGCGATGATGTCGCACCCTGTTCACATGACAGTGACATCATCACAGATCCCAAACCAGCAGCCATGTGCTTACTCCAATCCCTTTCAACATATTATATTAGTAAGTAGCGCATTGCGCCACCAGAAACACTGGTACTAGTATGTGAATACAGAAGATAGTGACACTGTTTTTCTTGCAGAAGAGATGATACAGGGAAAATAGGGAGTCAAATTGAAAGAAGCAGTACAGAAAAGAAGCGCATTGAGAGGGCTGATCCATAGAGTGTCCGAGAATTGGCCTTGACTAAACAGACAATGATAGATAGTAGGCTATGTGGTGCTGATGGGACTGATAATACAGAATAGTGAAATTGAAAGCAGGGACATATTTCTGCATAAATATGGTGCCTGATAAGCATCAAACAGGAGGCTGTAGTGCATGGAAATGACTGCAACTTACATAGGGGACCCCCAGAGTCTAACAGGCAATCAGGTGAGGGGTACAGAGATGGAAAAATATTTTTGCACAATGGCCCTTTAAAGGGGTGTTCCAAGATTTTACTATTGATGACCTATCCTTAGGAGAAGTCATCAATAGTTTATCAGCGGGGAACCACTGCTCTGCATTCTGATCCTCTGACCTGCTGTCAGGTTTGTCCCTGTTGGACGTTTTCCCTAAAGATTAGCCCATCACAGGGTGTCTCGCTGCGGGGCCCCTCTGCTATCAGCTATAATCTGCAGGGGAAATTGATTCCAGCATTCTATTCCTAAACAGCACCTCCAGAGGGAAAATGAAGCATTACATGATGCATATTGAAATCAGTGGCCTGTCCGTGTAATGGCACAGTCATGATGGGTCCTCCAGAGAGGAGGCCACTCTTTGTAGGTGCTCTCCGATCCAAGCAATTGATGGCGGCCTCTGATGGGGGACTCTATCTCTGTTAAATCAGAAAAGCCCTAATAGGGTATTTGAAATGGAGTTTCCTAATTCAGACAACCCCTTTAATGTTCTGTAAACCTAATACAAATCATTACACCTATTGTTGCCGGAGATGTTTTAAGCCATCACATTAAATTAATTTAACTTTCACTCGCTAATTATGGAAGTTAATTAGCATGGGATTAATTTTAAAAAAAAATGATTCTTTCGTTCAGTATTCATAACCGGCTATTGCAATGCTAATTTAATTCTCCAGAGGAACGCAGCTAAACAGAGGTGGAATTAAAACATAATTTTTTTGCGGTAAATCTGGGTCACTACAAAAGGATTTTAGCCAGAATGTTTACAGACTATTGATAACAATCCTTCCATTTTGGTCTATAACTAAGGACTTATTTACACAATCAAAAAAAACCCGCATGAGTCCTGCGAAAGGTTTGTGCCAGGATGGCAACCCATGGAGGCATATGAATGAAGGGTCCCTGCTCAGGACCTACTTATATGACCAAGAACAGAAAGTCCCTCTGTAAGAGCGATTCCCAATCTGGTGGACTTTGAGTTGTTCTTGTATTACAGGGCAGCCACTGATCTAAATGACTGTTATGTAATACCACATTTCCCCTTTAGTGGCCACTGCAGGTAAAACATCTGACTGGCTGTGGTTTACCCTGGCAAAATCAGCTAATTTCCGGGGGGTGAAGCCGGACCTGGAGCAATTGGTTGTTTGCTCAAGGTGCCGCCTTCTGAAAGGGGTTGTCTCTAATGACACAACCCTTTTTAGGGTGTAGTGAATGCACTCTTGGATCACATTCGTCAATCATGTTAAGTTAAAGCAATAGCCAAACTCTGGTAATTACGTTACACAGAGCATCAGATTTACAGATTAGCATTGGCATATGTGGTAGGTAGAGTCAGTAACTTGGTGGTTAAGGCGCAGATAGACTTGATTCAAGTCTCTCTCCTATAGTGGGGTCGTCTGTTTTGGGGTGGGTGCACTGCTTGAGGGATCCATCCCATTTGAGTGGTTCTGGTATAGTTGTTAATATACCTCATAGTTCCTAGCTGAGTTTAGTTAATACTCTTTCATAGCCTGAATAGACCCAGTGCACCTGTTACCAGTTTGACTTGGTAACTGGTTGTGATGGTTGGCTTTCCTTCACCTATCAAGCTTCCATTAATCAGCTAGATCTCTTTAAAGTGCGGTACTGTACCTCTGAGATTTGCACTAAAGACATGCAGATACTCTTCTGTACTGATGAGGGGCAGGAACACCACAACAGCTGTCTGCAGATACTTTTGTAGGAGTTTTTGGTTTGGCAAAAAAGAAGCTGATTTGCATACTTTTTCGATTTGAGCCTTGCCTGTAAGTCTCTATATACCATCTGAGTCTCTTGAATGAGAACCAGTACCCCCCATATTCCCCAAGAGCTTCCCTTTGGCAAAATGTCCTCTACCTGCTTTAGCCTTACATCTAAATGCCCTGGTAATTCAGGGTTGCACACAGCATCTCTGGCGCATGGCCTTCCAGCCTTCCACCAGCTATGCCCTTCAGTGGGTCATTATTAAAGATGAGCGAACACCAAAATGTTCGGGTTCGCGTTATTCGAAACGAACTTCCCGCGATGTTCGGGTGTTCGTTTCGAATAACGAACCCCATTGAAGTCAATGGGCGACCGGAACATTTTTGTATTTCGCCGATGCTCGCTAAGGTTTTCATGTGTGAAAATCTTGGCAATTCAAGAAAATGATGAGAACGACACAGCAAGTTCTCCTCTGCCACAGCTGTAACAGCTGTGCCAGAGAAGAACGATGTTAGCCCATTGAATTCAATGGAGCCGTCAATACAGCCGACTCCACTGAATGCAATGGGCTGCCGGCGATCGCGGGATGAATTGTCGGAAAGGGGTTAAATATATAAGCCCTTTCCTGCAATTCATCCAGAAATGTGTAAAAATAAAAAATATATATATACTCACCTGGTGCGGGCAGATGGAGTTCAGCGCGGCAGGCTGCAGTTCTCCTGAACTGCTCTGAACAGCTGTGAGTAATATTCAGCAGCCGGGGATTTAAAATCCCCGCCTGCTGAATAAGATGCCTCTGAATGGTCACAGCCTGACCAATCAGAGGCCAGCCCTCACTCACACCCATTCATGAATTCATGAATGGGTGAGTGAGGGCTGCCTCTGATTGGCTCAGGGGCAGGAGAGCTGCCCCTGAGCCAATCAGAGGCAGCCCTCACTCACCCATTCATGAATTCATGAATGGGTGTGAGTGAGGGCTGGCCTCTGATTGGTCAGGCTGTGACCATTCAGAGGCATCTTATTCAGCAGGCGGGGATTTTAAATCCCCGGCTGCTGAATACTACTCACAGCTGTTCAGAGCAGTTCAGGAGAACTGCAGCCTGCCGCGCTGAACTCCATCTGCCGGCACCAGGTGAGTATATATATATTTTTTATTTTTACACATTTCTGGATGAATTGCAGGAAAGGGCTTATATATTTAACCCCTTTCCGACAATTCATCCCGCGATCGCCGGCAGCCCATTGCATTCAGTGGAGTCGGCTGTATTGCCGGTTCCATTGAATTCAATGGGCAAACATCGTTCTTCTCTGTCACAGCTGTTACAGCTGTGGCAGAGAAGAAGGATTTGTCTTCTATATGTTCTCAATGGGGTTGGCGCTGCTGCCGCCGGCCCCATTGAGCGCATATAGACGAACATCCGAACATCGTGTGGTGTTCGTTACGAATAACGAACATCCCGAACACCCTAATATTCGCCCGAGCATCAAGCTCGGACGAGTACGTTCGTTCATCTCTAGTCATTATATTTCAGGAGCTATAGGTTTTATTCTGCAGGTATAGTATTTTTCAGTTTTGGCAGATGGATGGATATGAACCTACCTTGCCATGCCAATTTGGCATGGAGGCATACAGGTTCTGTATGGAATCCTGTGGCATATCGCTCCACATCTGCTGTAACCGAGCCTCTAGATCATGCAAACTCGTAGGCTGTGGAAGTTGGCATCCCAGACGGTCCCTTACATGTTCTGTTGGCGATAAATTTGGCGACCGGGCAGCCATGGAAGTGTGACAATGTTGTGGGGGCTTCCTGTGACCCCCTTGTGTGTGCAGCCGAGCATTATCCTGCTGGAAGCCGCCATGAGAAGAACACATGTGGCTGCATGATGTCCTGAACATATCACTAAGCTGTCATTGTCCCTCATACCACTAGGGGTGATCAACTGTCGTATTCAATGGCTCCCCAGACCATCACACCAGGAGGGGGCAGGATTGAGGCGCTCACCACAACGTCTCCAGACAGGAACACGGCAGTTGTCAGTGTCCAAACTATACCTGGATTCATCGCTGTAGACTACCTGGTTCCCCTCTGTAGTGTCCAGTTTCATTGTTCATGACATCACGGCAAACAGAGGCCACAGTGGGTGACAGAGGCCGTGAAACCAAATGTCCTTCAGCCAAGTGCCTGGAAATGGTTCCGTCAGACAGAGGGGCCTGTAATAATGGTGCCGCCGGTCTCTGGATGGCGGACAACAAAACAATCAAAGCGACTCATACTTGTTGGACGATCAGTTGATCCTTTCTACTGGTTGTCCATTTGAGGGCCCAACACCTCCTAAACAGTCTGGTCAGAACGGCCCAGGTGGTGGAAAATTTGCCCACACGACCATCCAGCTCCTCCCATCCCAATAATGCGCCCCTCTCAGACTCTGGTAACAGGGTGAAATCTCTTCTCTGCATCGTAGAGGCGTCTAGTGACCAACAAGCTCCACACAAGCGGAAGAAGACGTCACTACACACAAGGAGCCTCCGAGAGCCTCTTATAAGCAAAGGGGGGACCACTTTTAGGACCTCCGGTGACAAGACCATTCATCTAATCACCTCAACTTTCATCATTTGCATTTCTGCCAAGTTTTACAGTGAAACGACAACTTCTTCTTTACTGGCATCGGACCTGGGACTAATCACGCATTGTATAATTGCATGCATGCCTTTTTATATATACAGGATATGATTACTAAGTAGTATAAAGCTGTAATAAAAAGTTAGAGTAGAAGATCCTACAATACCTTCCATTTTTCCCCGTCCATCGATAATAAAGCTCTTCTAGGCACTGTTTCTAAGGATAAGCACATAATTACCCTGAACTTTTCTAATCATGAATTTAAATATTCATTTGCTTGGGGAAAAGTAAAGTGTCTGGACTAGCAGATTGCTGGTTACATAAGGGCGACATTTGTAGGGAAAATGTGCAAAGCATTTCTCAGAGTCTGTTGCATGTGTGTCCTTAATCTCACATCAGCCACCTGACTTGTGCCCCATATAACGTACCCATAGAGGATGAATAATGCATGACTGCTGGAACATGTGTAATGCTGCTCTACATTCAGTAACTATGAGCCCAACATTTACACATTGCTCAATGCACCTACCCCTACACAACAGCACTGTGCAAAGTACAACGCACCTATAAAGTATAATCCGTACTCATTAACATGCATATTCATGGTAATAAATGCTCTGTGTGTCAGACTGATTATTCTATGGACTCAATGACAAGTGACATCATCAATCTGGTGTGATGACATCACTTTCCTGTTTTCTATAGGATGTGTAGGGTATTGCAGTGAATTGTGCTAAGCTGCAATACCAGGCACAGCTTAAGTATAAGAGTAGCGCCATTTCTGGAGGAAAGCAGACGTGTTTTTGTAATTGCATACAACCCCTTTAAGTACCCTCACTATGCCAAGCAAGATTGCCCTGATGTTCTAAGCCTGTATGCTTTACACCAATGGATCTCCAAAATGGTCAACAAATTGAGGAAGGAATGAGTAAGGAAGGTATAAGGCCGGTTTCACATCTGCATCGGAACCTCCTGGACAGGAGGAGCCATTGACTTCTACAGGAAGGTGTTACAAGCATGCTCTGTTACTTGTCCAGAAGTCATTTTGCAGGGAGGGGGGAGGAGGTGAGCTATGACTATCACCTATTGTAAATGGTGGATCCTATCTTTTCTCCAGATAAGGCCGCCTGCACATGAACAGATTTGCATTGCGGAATTAGCAGTCAGCATCTGCACCAAATACCGTTCATAGCATTTTATGGAAAATCTCTTCTTCCTGCACACTCACGGAAACGAATTGCGATTTCCGCGAGAAGAGGAAAAATCGCAGCATGCTCTAGTTTTTGCAGTGTCCGCAAGGACGGCTTCCATTGAAGTCCATGGAAGCCGTCCAACCCACAGCCCGTCCACGATTGACATTGCAGGCAGGTCACAGACCCCGCGTCATTGCTTAGCGACGGCGTGGGGAAAAAAAAGATTTGAAAAAAAATCTGTACTGAGCGTGTCCGACAGCGAACCACTAGGTCCATCTGCAGTACAGATGAAGAAGAAAGAAGACAAGTACTTGTGAACGCCAGCTGGGCACAGGGCTTGATTCTGCTGTGGGCTCTCGCATGCGGAATCCGACCCATTCTTCTGCAGGCAGCCTCATATAGGTATTATCTTACATAGTATTAGTCACTGAAAAAGACAAAAATGCAATACCTGACAATCTGCAAAGCAGGCACAGTCGCCGCAGAGCAGAAAATGTCGCCATAGGCACGATCACCATAAGGCAGGCACAATCGCCGCAGAGCAGAAAATGTCGCCATAGGCACAAGCACCATAAGGCAGGCACAATCGCCGCAGAGCAGAAAATGTCGCCATAGGCACAAGCACCATAAGGCAGGCACAATCGCCGTAGGGCAGGCGCAACCACCGTAAACCCTAAAGGTATGCAGTAAGCCAGACCATGATATGGAGCAGCAACTAGTTCATTGCAGACCAATATGCAGTCACCCACTCAACCCAGCTCAGATTAGGGAGGAGCGACTGCATATACTAATAGCCTGCACATGTGAACGATACCAAAGATGCCAGCCACAGATGGATGGTGACCCACCATACAGGATATCAACCCTGGCTGATATAACAGCGGGCTGCCCTGTATCTCTAAAGTGGGCCACACTGGCTGACATCTTGGGCTCCCCCAACAACTAGCAAACTACATACAGAAATACTAATGCATACTAATAAAATGCTGCAATTCAAGCTAACTGTGATCGCGGCAATTACCGTCAGCTGTTACCTATCAGAAACAGCTGATAGCCGCCGGTATGCCTCCTCCATATATACTTCAGGACTGTAGGGCGTTTATAGTCGCTCGGTGGTCCTGAAGTGGTAAAGCAAGGTTTCCTTCAGGTTCTCCAGAAATGTACAAGACTATTAGCACCCCATGAAATTGGCCTTAGTGTGTGAGAGATAGAGTAATTACATTGTGACAAAACACAGGGACCAATGAAAGTGATCATCTCCGTATGGGACTATAGTATTTTGCTGCTATATAAGCAACAGGAAATAAATACCATCAGCCCTGAATTACGGCATGGTGACCATATAGTGCGGCATTGCTTGCTCTAAAGGCGTTCTTACACATTCAAATAATGTCATCCACATCCATGGATTGCAGCAGAATCAGCCAACAATCTCATGTGTACAGGGGCCTCCTAATTCTCCCCGATGGCAGATGTTGGGGAGATGAGGATCACGTAGTTGGAATTTAACATGGGTAATCCTTTTGTTCTTGGGGAGATAAGCCATCAGAGGTACCTTGCCTCGGCTTAAGAAGGCCATATATGTTGAATGAATGGGTCCGGCTTGGAAGATGCCCTGAGTAGGGAGTTCTTCAGGCAGGTTTTAGATTTAGATTTACCATGTGAAAAATCATGGAGCCCGTCAACTCATCTCTTCTCCTTTGGACAATCATCAGTTAATTTTTTTGGCGAAGGCCTGGTCAGAAGACTTTTCCTGAACCCTGCAGCATGTAGGTACAACAGACACCAGTAACGATTTCCGGGCCCTGTGAGTCTTCCAGCGTTGGGTAGAAGTTGGCAGACGATACAGAGAGTTTGCAAATGCTATTTTCTTTTTCCTCCGTCTGTACTCAACTTCACTACCCTGTCTGGTTTAACAGTGTTCAGTATGACATTTGTCTCACTCACATACCGCCTTGATACCAAAAGGATGCAGCATGGTTCAGCCAACCGCATGTAGACAAGGGGAAAAGCCAGCTCAGCCAATGGTGGAACAAAAAATTTAAAAAGCACCTTTTATTACAAAAATATTAAAAATCTAGAACATTATAGTAATGACCACAATACATTAAAAATTATGTCCTACAATAAAAACCTTTTTCTTTTTTTTTTTTTTAACCCCTTAATGACGCGGCCCTTTAAAAAAATCGTAACTCCTTTATTTATCCATCGATGTTGCTGAGGGCTTGTTTTTTTGCAGGACGAGTTGTATTTTTTGATGGTACTATTCAAAGTACCATACAATGTACTGAAAAACTTTTAAAAACTTCTAAGTGGAGTAAAATGAAAAAAAAAACGACATTTCGCCATCTTTCAGTGCGTCTTGTTTCTACGGCGCACAAACTGCAACAAAAGTGACATGATAACTTTATTCTATAGGTCGGTACGATTACTACAATACCAAACTTGTATAGTTTTTTTTTACTATACTACTCTTTTTTTTAAAAAAAAAGACATTTAATTTTTTTTAATTATTTTCTGCAGTCACCTTGTGGCACAATAACTTTTTATTTTTCAGTCAACGTAGTTCAGCGAGGGCTCATTTTTTGCTGAATGTCCTGTAGTTTCCGTTAGTACCAATTCGGAATACATACGACTTTTTGATCGCTTTTTATTGCGTTTTTTCTGGGAGACAGGGTGACTGAAAAAGTGCATTTCTGGCGTTCTTTATTTTTTTTTTTCGGACGGCGTTCACCGTGCGGGAAAAATAACATGCTACTTTGATAGATCGGACTTTTACGGACGCGGCACTACCAAATATGTATTTTTACTTTATGATTTAGATTTTTTAATAATAGATATGGCAAAAGGAGGGTGATTTAAGCTTTTATAACTTTTTTTTTTTACAATTAATAAAACTTTAATGATTTTTTTTTCTTCACTTTAAAACCCCTGGGGGACCATAACCAGCAATGCTTTGATCGCTCCTGCAGTATGATGTAATGCTATAGCATTACGTCATACTGCCATTTAACAGGCAGTCTGCTGAAAGAGCTTGACAGCAAAGCAGGGGAGCTATCTAGAGGACACACCTGAGCGGCGGAGAGGTGAGTATATAATTTTTTTTTTCACCAACTAGCTTATATTTCAAGCCCTTCCCCTAAAATCATACTGCGGGGGTTGCCTACAACCTACTGCTTTCAATGAGGCCAGCAACAGCAGCGCCGGCCCCACTGAAAGCAATGGGATAGCATCCTGGATCTCTTCCACAGGTGTCACAGCTGTGGCAGATGTTCGCGATATGCTCCCTATGCTTTCAATGGGGCTGGCGCTGCTGCTGCCAGCCCCATTGAAGGCATTCAGCGATATAACAGCATTTTTCTTGCGCTGCAAGGCATTTTTTCTCACTCGCTCTTGCAGCGCAAGCGAAAAAAGGCTAGCGGGTAAAAGCCCTTATACAGTTTTTTGGGAGGCGAAATGAACACTAAAAGCATTTTTTAAACATTTTTTTCCTATGTAGAATAAACAGCATATTCAATTTATTGTACGGGTTATTATGGATGCAGTAATGGCAAACATGTGCATTTTTAATTTTTTTAAGAGGGAAAAGTGGGCAAAAAATAATTTTTTACTACTAATTTTTACAGGCTTTTTCACATTTAAAAAAAAATGTTATATCCTTGTAGGATACAAGCCAGATATAAGATATATACTACAGGAAAAGGCCCAATCGCCATTTAACCTGCTAGCATGCAGCAAGCCAGATTGCAAAATAGAGGAGCAAAACTGTTCATGTGCAGACTGATTGAGCAGCCACTCAACTCACCCCGGGGTAGGGAAGGGGTGGCTGCTAACAAACCCAGTCTGCACTGTACTGCATTGTATTATCACTATTGCTAGCAATCATATGCCATGGAAGACCCCAGGCAATGGTATTCCGTTGCCATCACAACCCATTGGCCCTCCATGATGAGATCACGACAGGCCAATGACTTCACAGAGGTAGCATGCTCTCTCTGTGAACCTTTTACATGCTGCCATCAACATGTAAGGCATTAACAGCATGCAAGGGCTTAACAGCGGGGATCAGTGTTCTCACTGATCCCCACTGGTGCAGCGGGAGGCTGGCTGTCAAACACAGCCGAACCCCACTGCACATGGCGCAGACTCAGCTTCTCAGGCCATGTCATACACAAGATGTAAGTTTTGGTCTTGTTGCCTTAAGTATCAGGCAGCCAGGAAGTAAACCTACATCCTATGTGGTGTTATGGGGATTAAAGAAACTATGGGCCAAACCAAACCCCTCTTACAGACCAATCCAATCATCTATTGCGTATGGGTGCTTCCCAACTCCCCCCCAACAGCAGACGTTGGGCGCAGATAGGGATCAGGCAGTTGATCGTCAACTGCCCAATTCTTTTGTTCTCCATAGAAGCCTGGCGGCGGCTTTCTCCCCTCTCTTCATTCTGACCACATGAACACTCAGCGAAGCATGCATGTGTATGAGGGTGTTGGGCGCGATAGTAGACTGGCAGCTATCTAATATGTCGGGCCACCCTCATTCTCAGGAGAGATAGCTGTCATATAGCCAACATGCATGGCCAGCTTTAGAACAAAAATCCTGCTTGTTAGGCCCTACGATGGGTGTGTGTGCAAACGATTGATTCTGGCTGATGGCCGGTGACAATCCTAATACTCATGCTGTGTCATTGACAAGCCGTGCTAATGGAGTTGTAACATAACAAGGAAAATCCATGGTGCAATCCTATAAACTCCTACCGAGCTCGCTATCTACTCGTTAAACAACTTACAGCAAGCAATAACAAATTACTTATCGATTGGCTGTTTTAATTGATGGTATAGAAACCCTGCAGACATATATACAGTATAAAGGCACAGGGATGCAGTGACGGGTATACATCACCCTAATGGGACTATTGCAGTACATTATAGGCGTATGAACGTAAAACATGGTAACGGCGCACAACCTTTGCTCATGGAAGACAAGGCAAAAATATCTTTTTTAGTCCAACTTCAAAACAGAACAGAAATATGTAAGGGAACAGAAACCATCAAGTAAGAGTGAAAATGAATACATATTAAAAAAAGGGCATCATATCAACAGTTAGTTATTACATGCAGTGTGATCAATAGTATAGCTGGACATTCCCATGTGTGTTAGGAATATGAAGTTGTGCAATAAGTACATTGCATAATTTAATGAGGAATTAACCCCTTCCCGCCCCATGACATAAGGATACGTCATGGCAGGCTGGTACTTCCCGCAAAATGACGTACCCTTACGTCATCGGAATAGCGCGAGATCATGACTGACCTCGCGCTATCCTGCAGCGGGAGTCGGCTGTCAGTGATAGCCGGCCTCCCGCTAAGTAGATCGCGGCAGGGAAAAAGTTCACTGAAGGAGCGCGCTCCCTCTGTGTCTCCAGCCGGATGTTATCGCGAGAGCCCGGCCTGTCGCCATGGCAGCAGGACGCCAGACACTGGCGTCCTGTAGTGCCAATGCCTATGATCGCTGTATAAGTGATAAGGCATAGCAGGGCAGTAGCTCTGCCATGCCTTATCACAGCGATCATAAGTGCTGTGCTGCAAGTCCCTCAGAGGGACTCAAATAGTGTAAAAAGAGGAAAATAAAAATGTTTAAAAAAAAAAAGGTAAAAAAAAATGTTAAAAAAAACCCTTTTTGTGCTTTTTCTAATATTAGGATAAAAAAAAAGGTTACAAAAATTAAGATGGCACATATTGGGTATTGTCGCGTCCGTGACGACGTGTACAAAAAGTTGAACATGCTTTTTATTTTGTATGGCAAAAAGACGCTAAAAACAGAGGCAAAATGCTAATTTTTAGCATTTTGCCTCCCAAAAAATACAATAAAAGTGACAAAAAAGCCATATATTCCCCAAAATGGTACCAATAAAAACTACAGGTCGTCTCGCAAAAAATAAGCCCTCATAGAGCTCCATACATAGAAAAATAAAAAAGTTACAGGACTTTGAATGCAGCTATAGAGAAAAAAAAAAGATTTCCAAAAAAAGGGGGGTTTATTGCAAAAAAGTGGAAAAACCTAAAAAAAATATAAGAATTTTTGTGACACGCAGAAAAAACAAAAATCCCCGCGCTCATGGAATCCAGGAATTAAGATGGGACACAATGGTCCGTATAACATATATTTATTTATCATGCTTGAAAAGGGTGACTGCTTTATGTCGCCGAAATGCGTTGCATTATAAATAAATATATGTTATACGGACCATTGTGTCCTAATTCCTGGATTCCATGAGCGTGGGGATTTTTGTTTTTTCTGCGTGTCACTTTGTACTACAGCCGAGGCAAGGGCTGCAACCTACAGACGACTCTCCGGAGATCCGGATCAGGAACCCAGGGTGGTTAAGCAGGCAAATGTGGATATTAGGTGCCGGTGGGCTCTCAGGCTAGAGAGTCCCACTGGGCACCAGGTGAGTTAACCTTATATTCACCACTGTACAAATCATCACGAAATATGAGGCAGTGATACTGATTTTTTCATAAGAATTTTGGTATCGTTGTAATCGTACTGACTCGCAGAAAAAATGTATCCTGTCATTTATGCTGCATGATTAACGCTGTTAAAAAAACCCAAAGAAAATCTATGGTAGAATGGATGCGTTTTCTCTCCCTGTTATCATAAAAAAAATAATAAAAGTTTTGCAATATAGTCTATGTACCGAAAAGTGGCACCGATAAAAACTACAGCTCACCAAGCAAAAAACAAGCCCTCA